>NW_028291299.1:0-88672 GCF_041222555.1 Hakea prostrata
GACAATCCTAGCCACACAACTAGACAATCCTATGTATGTCATCCAATAACCCGGGAAAGTGTCGATAGGCACCTTCGAAGAACATCCCATACTATTCCCTCCAATGCCCAAGGACAGAAGCGTCAATAGGACACTCCCCAATCCCAAGTTATACCTAGGCAATCACATACTCAAGTCCTAAATATCTCATACATTTGATACATCATCATGATAAAAGTTAAATCATAATATCGAAATGATCCATCATGAATACAAGTAACAAGAATAATAAATCATTATGACAAGAGTATATGAATCAAAATACTATTGTTCTAAAACATGTATAGCAATCCTATAATAATCAAAAGCAATTAAGAGACTATGTTCACTAAGTATAAGCACCAAAACATAAGTTCATAGCCTATGTGTTTATGGAGATAACCATCCTTATCTTAGGTTGAGTTGATGATGAATCAAGAATTACCAAGGAATGATCCAAAAGTAGTGTTAAGACCCTAAACAAACATAAATAAGAGATTAGAGAAGAAATCAAAAAGATCGGATGTCAAACGGGTCGAAACTGGTTGAAGTTGCTGTCAACAACAAGTTTGGTCGATGCTCTTGGTCGATGGCATCGACCAAAGATGATCGACCAAAATTGTCTTAGGGGCTGCATAATGGGTTTTGGGGATTTTGGTCCGAAATTAGTCTTCCGGGGTTCGGATTGATCCGGAACTTGGAGGGATGCTTAAGAACAGTATGAGAACACTACAAATCAAGGAATTGACATAATCCAATGGTCTAAATAGAAAGCCCCAAATTAGACTACTATGTTCAATAGACAAGCATCATGGCATGAATTGAAATCAATTGCATTTGCATTGGAAAGGCATGCATTAGCTAGGGGAACTTATAGGAATTTGATTAGGATCATATGCTAGTGATAATCATATACTTAGCACACTATATACCTCAGTTTTTGACAAGAAAGCATGAAGTTAAGAAGAAAATCAAGGAATACACAGTAAGGCTTGAAATGAGAGCATAGCATCAATGAACAAGTGAGAGGATCATAGGTTAAGCAAGAGTGAGCACTTGGAGTGATGGTTGCAAGGTTGCAACACCATCTCCAAGGTCTCAACAGCAAAAAGAGGGATAGAAAAGAATAGAAAGAATAAAATAGAGAGTGAGAGTGATGAATCATACCTTGTAGTTGTTGATAGAGACAAGGAACAATGATTAACGATGATTTTTGGTGGAATCTTCTTCACAAAAGCCTAGGAGGTGCTTTGGGAAGCTCTCCCCATGTTCTCAGGAGTGATAATGATTGGAATAGGGCTCAAAACATGAGGCTAGTATAAATAGAATAAGGAATATTCCAAAGAATCATTAACTTCGAGTTTGGAAAATTTGGTCGATGGCATCGACCAAAGACCAAAGAGGATCGACCAAAACAGAATTCAACAAAAAATCAGAATTAGTTCAGCAGCTTCGGACAGGGATTTGGAGGGCTATACAGGGTCAAATTGAATGGGGTTTTCTTCTACAATTCAATCAAAAAGTCTAGTTTCAGGAAATACCTTCGGATTGTGCATAGGATTCCATTAAGTACTTCAACTAATTCATTCTTCTTTGATGCGCAGATTCTCACTAAACACCGACAATGTACTCAAGTAAGGGGTATCATCGTCAATGTCCATGGGCTCGGACTCCGACTCATAATTATCAATCAAAAGGGTCCACGAGTCTCTTCTACCACCGCTTCGGGTCTTCGGGCCTATAAATAATAGTGGATCCGGGTTAGGGTCAGGGTTAGGATAGGGCTGGATTTTATACTCTTGACCCAACCAACCCAAAGTGCTCCTCTGCTGGTTGGTTGGGAAATTCAAATCCACTATCATGGTTGAGGTGACCTCAGGTCCTCAACCAATCAGCAAACCATCCGAATGATGTCATGAAGTCTAATTGAAATGGTTTCAAGGTTAATTACCATCTTCATTCAACTTTTTCAAGAGCTGTGCCTTTGTTGGCAGAGCATACATCCCAACAGCAACGGCTTTTCTGATGACCCAACCATGATGGGGAGCAAAAACCTAGGCATAAGCAATGGAGCAGGCTGGATCCTTCAGGGAGCTCCCCCTAGCAATGCATTATTCATTTTTAGTAAGTTTTAGGCAATTTGAATCAAAATATCTCTGCCCGTCAACATAGATCTTATCTACCATGTCTTAGAGATATAAAATGAGGACATGCACTCAACTTGTATTAGTTGAACTCTAAAAACAGCTACCTATTTATAGCAATTAAACACAACTTTTAGGAATGTATGAAAGAAAACTCAACCAATCTGACCAAGTTCAGCCAAGTTATGACGACAATATCCACATCAATAGAACTGATTAGGGAATTGAAGACAGGAGCAAATTTAGAAACAGAGGAGAGACATACTTTGTGTCTTAATATAGTGAAGGGAAAACATTGTAAATTAGGGTTTACTCAAGAAGCTCTTACCTTGGATTCAGCGGAAGGTGTAGAATATCTCTTCCGTTATTACTTTGTTTTGAACCTCCAGTGAACATGCGTTAACAATAATATACCACAAGAAGAACTTGATTGTGCAAGGGTTTACTTCAAGAAGCTCTTAACTTCGATTCAGCGGAAGGTGCAGAATATCTCTTCAGTTATTACTTTGTTATGAACCTTTGCAGAGGTAAATTCGCAATAATTGGAACTGGGAATTTGGAAAAATCAGATGAGAGAGATCGAGAGATTGAGAGAGAGATTTAGAGAGATCGAGAGATTAGATTTTTATTTGCGGCAGCAGCATGCTGCCGACGGCTCAGATCTTACCATATTAATAAATTTTGATCGAATGGTTGAAAATCAATAGACAAGATTTATTTGTAAATATATATATATATATATATATATATATATATATATATATATATATATATATATATATATATATATATATATATATATATATATATATATATATATATATATATTTTTTTTTTTTATTTTTTTTTTATTTTTACATTTTACAAGTTTAGAGATTATTAATTTACAAAATGAATCCCTGGTATAAACAGTAACAGAGAGAACTCCATCGGTGACGTCTCCTGTGAGCTTGAAAACTCCATCGGTGAACAAAGAAGCCCAGACATCATTCCCGTGAACATAACCAGCAAGAATATGATTACTATGTGAACAAAGAAACCCGATACTCTACCACCTTGGATAGCTACTGCAACTTTCCAATTTTCGGCGGGATTTGACCAGAGAACATGTTACCATCTAGAAGGAGTTTATGAACACCAAAGAAGGAGGCAGAGATCCCGTGAGCTTGTTGTTGGAGGCTGATTTGCCCTAGATTCACTGCAACAGACTCACTCTTTGGAAAACGCCCTTCAAGATAGTTATCTTGAAACTCAACCTGAACAAGTTTACACAGGCTGAAGAGCCCCTTCGGAATGGTTCCATTGAGAAAGTTCTCACCCATTCGAATCCGACTAAGCGATTCGCATCTCCTAAGGATTTCGGAATTGGACCAAAAAGAAGTTCCCACTGCAATCAGCGTTTCAAGGCGATTTCCAGAACAAAGATCTGGTGGGAGATTTCCAGTGAGCGATGAAAAATTGAGCTGAAGCTTACCATTCTTTCCAAGTCTAGCAGGAATACTACCAGTGAAATTGTTCTCCCAAAGCTACAACGTTTCCAACTCCGACAAATCCCCAATGAAATCGGGGATCTCATCGTACAACTTATTCCTAAACAAATTTAACGGCGTCAAATTCTTCAGCTCTAAGAGCAAACGTTCCTTCCATTCTAGTTTTGAATCGAAGCTCAATTGGCTCCGACGATACTACTTGATAAGTGAGATACCAATATATTTGGATTACTTGGGAAAAGAAAGAGCCACACAAACCTCTACGAAGTCCCACCAGAGACCAGCGTCAAATTTCTTTGATGATTTGGATTCTTAATCTGTTCTTCGAATGGACTTTTACTTTGTTGTGGCAACTCTCGGATTAGGTCGCCTCCTCCAAGGCTTACTCACAAATCAATTGAATCGCAAATGGTTTGTTGCAAGAAGCTTGCAATCACCACTGAATGTAATCCATCAACGATAGATCTGATGTTGCTGCTTCTTTCGTAACTCTTGCCGGCGATAACGATCGTTACAGAAAGCTCATCATCGAAGAAACTACCGGCGAAGTCTGATCGAGAGACCGAGAGACTTTGAGAGAGATTGAGGGGATCGAGAGGTTCGAGAGAGATCGAGCGAGAGATTCAGAGAGATTTAGAGAGGGTGCTGATTTAGAGAGAGTTCAAGAGGGAGAGGGATATAGAGAGCGACAGTCTTTGAGAGAGATTGAGAGAGGTCGTCAGAGAGATTCAGAGAGAGTTCGAGAGGGAGAGGGATATAGAGAGCGGTAGACTTTGAGAGAGATTGAGAGAGGTCATCAGAGAGATTTAGAGAGAGATTTAGAGAGAGTTCGAGAGGGAGAGGGATATAGAGAGCGGCAGACATTGAGAGAGATTGAGAGAGGTCGAGAGAGAAATTAAGAGAGGGATTAAAATTAATGATAAATTAATAATAATTTATGACTAAAATGTCTAAATTGTCCTTATAAAAATAAGTAAAGAAATAGAAAATAGTACAACATTATTGGTATTTGGAACAATGATAAGGACAGAAAAGATTTGCGAAAAAGATAAAGTACATGCTTTTATAATAGTAGTAGTAGTAGTAGTAGTAGTAGTAGTAGTAGTAGTAGTAGTATATATATATCTATATATATATATGATCTTTGTTTCTTTTTCAGGGACTGATATCTACCAAATCCCCAATATTTCTGAACTTCGAAAGGCTGCTTCGGAAGAGAAAAAGTCCGATCCCAAACCTAGGAAGTCAGGTATGAAAAGAAAACATTCTGCCATTCGTCCTTCAAGTGATCGAAGTCTTAAGAAATCTCTCAAGAAGAAATCCAAAAGTATTGAAAAAACCATTGAGAAGAAAAATCAATCTGATCAGCAAAAAGTAGACCATGTACTAGTGGACCAAGTACAAAGAGATGTCAAAGCTGACCAAGTACAGGAAGATGCTGATGTTGAAAGTTCTGATGTTCGATTTGTTAAGGTGGTGACCAATGAAAATCCTATTGAAAGAACAAGGATCCTGAGAAGTAGACTTTGCTCTATGGGCCCTTCTTCAGGTCATGAACTAATTGCCAGCGAGAAAAGTAGAAAGAAGAAATATTTTGTTTCTCCTTCGGTTGAAGTTCCCATTCAGAAAGAAAATCCTACCTGATCTGAAAATATAGCTGAGGAGATTGCTGAACCCGCTTATTCTCCTAGAAATGAAGTTTGCACTCTCCTTATGTCACCTCATCTCCCACACAATGATACAGCTCCTCCAGAGAAAATAATTGAAACCGAAAGTCAAGGTAAGGAAATTTCTGATTACTTTCTTGATCAACTGAAGAAAATGGCTGAAGAGATTGTTACTCATGCTGCAAGTAACATCATTGAACAAATAGTTGACCAGTTATTTGATGAGAATAATCATGTTCCCCCTCCTGAAGACATGTTTGAAGAAAATATCCCTAAGGATATTCCTGAAAATGATATTGTTGTTGCTGACAATTCCCTTGTTCTTGCAACCCCCCATACCATTCTTGTTTTTCCTGCTTTTGTTTTTGATAATGTTATCCCAGACATCAACATTGTTCCTGATGTCGTTGAAGAAAATATTCCAATTGCTCCAGCAAATGATATTTTAGATATTGCTCCCCCTGCTTTTAACATGCCAGTTGATCATCCTGTGGGTCCTGAGGACCAAGAAAATATTGCGACTAAAGTTGTCGACATGCAAGTCGCTTCTAATGATGCCGCAGTAGATGCCAATCCTCATGAACTGATTGAAGCTGCCAATCCTCATCCAATTGGCCCTGGACAGTTGGAAGATGCCCAAAGTGTTGCTGATTCTAGGGATCATTTTCACCCTGTCTGGGATTTAAAAGAGAACCATACTGCCAATTGGAATTGGGAAGTTGCCCGAGACTGGGAACCAAAGGTAGAATCCCTCGTGACAAGAAAGAGATGGCTGGCATGACCGATGTTGGACTTTACACACATGCTTGAGGGTAAAAAATAAACCTCTACTCCTTTTGTTAGAATAAATTGTTTTTCCTGGGCTTTACTTTGCTAAGTCTTTCTCATTTCGTCTACAGATGTTTTGGTGATGCTTTTAATGCTTTCTCCAAAATTCTAGAGAGGTAGAAAATTCTTTCTTTGGAGAATGAAAAAATGATCAAACGGAATTTTGAATTGATTGATGAGGTACAAGAACTCAAGAAAAGATTGAAACTCTTAGAAAGAAAATTAGAAGCTACCCAATTCAGAGAAAAGGATTTATGCTCTGAGATAGATAGTTTACAGGATGATTTTCAAATCTGTTCTGATCTCTATACTGACTTGGAGGAAGAAGTTTCAAATTTAAGGGCTTTTGTAGCGAAGCATAAGGATGAACTTCTGCAAATTGAAATGCTGAAAAATGATGCCCTGGAGAGGGCCAGGCTTGCAACATATGAGAGAAATGAAGTTCAAGGTAAGTTGGAAAGGGCTATTATTTGG
Organism: Hakea prostrata; assembly: GCF_041222555.1. NCBI lineage: Eukaryota > Viridiplantae > Streptophyta > Magnoliopsida > Proteales > Proteaceae > Hakea > Hakea prostrata. Next base: position 6,622 of record NW_028291299.1, read on the forward strand.
TCCAAAAGTTTTGAAAATGAAAAAGATGATCTCCAGGTCAAGTTTGAAAAAGTTGACAGATTAAAATTGAATTTAGAAAAGGGAAACAGGTGTCAACAACAAGCCTTTGATTCCCTTTCTAAGGAAAAATCTGATTTGGAGGCCCAAAAGGACAGTCTGAGGTTAACACTGAATGAGATTTCTTTGGAAAAGGATAATCTTAGAGTTCTCTAGATGAAGTTTCTAAGGAAAAGAATAGTTTGGCTCCTACTCTGGATGAAGTTCTTAAAGAAAAGAATTGTCAACGCCTCCAAGCTTGCAAAGTCTGTACATTACAAGCAGTTTGAGTTGAGTTGACAAGTTTGCCACAGAGTTGGGAAGCACACCACCAGATAGCTAGACTATCATCAAGCAATAACTCTTTCAAAGTACAGTTGGTCATTGATTGTTGATAAAACCCAAGTCACCACTCTCTCCACTTCCTAAATGATTGATGGAAAATACAAATGTAGATAGTTTTGATAAGCCTCCAAATTCCAAAAGTTGATAGGCACTCTAACAACAAGACCTGTTTCAGCGACATCAAAAGTTCAGAGTTTTGATAGATTGGAAATTGAAACTGGAAGTGATCCATGAAATCGGTTATATCCAATTGCAAACCGCTCTAGATTGGATAGACTGTATCCTAAAGTTGGTCAAAGATTCCCATGAAGTTGGTTAATTCCAAGATAAAAAACATAATGCCTTGCCACTTGCGGTAGGGGGGGGCAGAGTCATCCAAAAGCTCATAATCTGAAAGGGGTCATCGGTTATTCAAGCCTCGAAGGCCAGCAAGGCTAGCCGATCATCACCCGTTCCACTGAGCGCTGATGATGGTGACTATGGCAGGCTTATGTGTTGTGGTCCTCCTCATAAGAGGACACTCACACACCCCCTAATTTGACTATAGGTGCACTTCTTCCTTAGCCCTCCTTTGTTGACAAAGAAATGAACATGTGTTAAAGGAGGCTAATGAAAGTCTTCTCTCCTTATCCCCTTATAAATGCTAGTATGTATTGTCAAATATGTCATTAATTGCATGAAGAAAAAATGCAAGTAATGAAAGTTTGTTGTATTGTCAGAAAGTTTGTATTTCAACTTTCTCATAGTGAAGGTCCCAATACGCCCGTGGATGTAGGCAAAGCCAAACCACGTATATTGTTGTGTCGGTGCTTCTTTTGTGATTATTTCTTTCGTTATCTTTCACGTCGGTCCCATATAAGTACTATTCACGTGGGCTCCACACCGGCTTCACATGGGCACTATTCACGAATACATATTGGTATTGTTTTTCTCTGTCAATCTTTTACACAGGAGGGAAAAGAGTGAACCATCAATCAGTATTTTCCCTTACATTATGCTGCTGCTGTGTCAGAGAATGGGAATTCCTACATTAATCCAAAAGAATAGAAACACCAACCACACATAAGCCATCATTGCTCTTAATAGCACGTCAGTCGGTATTTTCCCTTACATTATGTTATTGATCGAGATTATATACACACTTTAAAAATTGTTCATTTTAATATTCAGAAAGACACCAAAATGTCCATTTACATTATTCATTAGTTAACATTAAATGTGGGTTAGCTGGTAACTTTTCTAATAACAGAAACGTGAACCTAAACTGTTAAGCCAAATGTTCACCAAAAGAAGAAACTGTTAAGCTAACAAAAAAGATACATCAGAACAGAACAAAAACAGAGTAAGATTACTTGGATTACATTGTTCCAAAGAACAGTTAAATGCGAGAGCATGAGAATTGGCTAACTGTGTGGGAAGTAGAGAAGTTTGGAATCAGATAGTCGACACCCTTGATCAGCACATAAAGGGACCAATATAACAGTCCAAAAATGGTTTTTATCAAAATACATTTAATAGAGGGGGCTTGAAGCAAAGAAGGTGTAATAGCCACAAGCAGAAATCACAGAGAGGGAGTAAAAAATCAATAGGATTAGCAATGAAAAGGATAAAAATGAAGAGAAAGCAAGGGTTCATTCAGACGGAGTTCAGAGAAAATCAAACTCCAGCTCTTCTTTTGATGTTGCTTCATTGTCTCCAGCTCTTCTTTTGATGTTGCTGTAAACTGCCTGCTTAATTTCACGTTCTTTGTCAGCTAGTTCCTTTTTCTAATTGAATTCTTCTCTTGATATGGTTCTGTTCATTCTGATGTATCATCTCTATTAAACATAAGAGAAAATCAAGGAGTTAGATCTGTAGCTAAAACCAAAACTAAGGTAACAAAATCTCCAGCATTTATGTCTGTTTACAACAAAATTATGGAGATTAATATTTATATGTAGCTCACACTGTTGTCCATCAAACTGTTGAGGAGCTTGTTCTTCTTCAATTCCACTTCTGCCATAGAATTTGAAATAGCCTTCAAATCTGCAAGCTTTTGGAGATGCTTCTCCATTAGACCTGTAGAATTATAGTCCCTGTCATGAGACTGCCTAGTGGGGTTCAGATACTTGTGTAAGCATGGCAGTAACATGTTGCAGGAACTCATCATAGTCTTTTCTATTGCTTTTGCTTTTGACTACCCATTCCTCTGAAATCTGATCCATTAAAAATTTAGACCAAAAAGATAAGAAAAAAACAACCTGCGAAGGCCTCCAATAGAAATTGTATGTGATATTGCGCATAACATATTTAACAAAGAAAACGCTCTAATGAATTAAAAAACAACACAAAGCTTGGCAATATAAACCCTAACTTCTGCTATCAAGTATTGTATATGAGAAATAAAGCCTCTGAAATTTTTTAAGGAGTAAAGTAATCCTTCAAGAAACCCTTACTGTTGACCAACTTTTTTTGGAGTCAGGTGACCCAAGCCTCTTCTCCTGATCTGCGACCTTTCTGTTGCCTTCATATGCAAAAGTTTCCGATATATAAGTTGAAGGATACTGAGGATTCGATGTGACCTTAACAAATACTTCCATCATAATTCACATGTTGATCCTTAACAACAATGGTAACACTCAAACCTCTTCACTTTTGTTACTAACCTTTTCCACAATTGGTCATCTTCAAAAAACAAACAATCATGCTTAATTGAGAAGCAGAAAGGTACACACAAGAAGAAAGATTGCCCAAAAAAAATTACAACAGTTCCTTTTTAACTGCTTGACCCATGGATGAGAGAGAACACCAAAAACAATGATACTAATTCCTAAAAAGGAAATTAAAAGAAAAAGAAGAAAATTATCCAGCCAGAAAAGCATCCATCTTCCCAAACTCCTTAGAAGATAGTCCTACATCAGCAAGTTTAGGAAACTTTAATGAATTTACTCATACATTGAGATGACAAGAAGCTTCTATATATTCTTAAAGGAAGTGATTGCTTACCAAGTTCGATAACCCTTCTAAGTTTGGGTTATACTCTTCGACGCAAAGTACCAGCTCCAAGGTAAATGTCCCTAATCAACTGTAGCTCATTGACCACAACACTAATGTCCATTCGGTGCGATGGTGATTCAGCTGAGCAAGCAACACCAATTCCAATAACTGAATTGAGACATTCTCGAACAATTTCCTTTATGCATCTGTGACTCTTAGTGATTTCAGCTATAGTTTGGGTTGTCTCTTCAATTTCTTCTTCCATCTGGAGAAATGATGGATCAACGATAGCCAGCACATCATCGTGCAAAGCCATATTTGCCCAGAAATGAAGATTAAAATTATCCTTAAACATTTCATCGGTAGGTTGTTTCCTAGTGAACATCTCTAACAACAAAATGCCATAACTGTAGACATCACCATGTGTTGATACATTAGCTCCTCCACCATACTCTGCAATATATGTATCATGGGTAGTAAATACTATTGGGACTAGCAAGAATGTGATAACCCATTTGATTATTACAATAAGATAAACATGACAAAGGAAGCGCTTGTTTTCTTCTAATTCTATTGAATTCAAAGGTGAAGTTAAGCATAACCATGGACGAAATTTCCTAGGTTATATGTGCTTGCGGTGGAAATAAAGAGCAGAAGAGGATTCAGGTGAAGTCAAGGATAGCACCTTTCTTGCATCACTTTTCAATTGTTTGAGACATTGAATCTTAGTCTCTTCTTTACGAAGAGACCAAATATATTTTAACATGTTAGTGAAATAATAATCATGTCTTGAAATTTGAAGGGGAATATGTGAGACAAATAATCGGAATCTAAGTGAAATAATCATCATGCCTTCAGATTTGAAGTGGAATATGAGAGACAAATACTTGGACTCATCTTATGAATTCACAAAAGAAGAGAAAAATATTCATACTAGATAATAAAGATGGCCCATTACCTAGTGCTGTGTATCCAATAGATCCTTTTATTCTGATTGAGCTAGATCGATTTTGAGATATTCCCGTGGCTCTTGAAACAATTTTTGATATGCCAAAGTCACCCAAATGTGCAATCAAGTCATCATCGAGAAGAATATTGCTTGGCTTTAGATCACAATGGATAATCTGCATAAGATAATGGTGGTGAAGATAATCCAATGCTGTGGCAATATCAATTGCAACATTCAGTCTTTGAATGAGGTTTAAATGCCTTTGTTCATCATCCACTCCACTTGCATGCGGATATAACCATTTCTCTAGATTCCCATTAGGCATGAACTCATACACTAAAGCCATAAAATCATTCCCTTCAAAATCTATGCTTGAGCAACTCGTTAAGATCTTTATAAGATTACGATGCCTTATACTTCGAAGGGCTTCACATTCAGCCACGAAACTCTCAGATGAACCTCTTTGTTCAATTTTGAAGACCTTAACTGCAACAACTGTTTCTCCATGATTGATAACACCTCTGTATACAGAACCAAAACTCCCTGCTCCAATCAAATTGCCTGATGAGAATCCATTAGTAGCTTTAAGGAGTTGAGCATAAGATACCTTAAAATGATGAGCCCCCACCAAAGGTATCGTGGATTCTTTCCTATATTTCCTTCTCTGATGAATAATGAAAAATAATATTGTACAAATCAAAGATAGAAAAGCCCCACAACCACATATGGTGATTATCAATTTGAGAACTTGTAGCTTACCATGCTCTTTGGGCTTTTGAATCTTGCATGCCTGCAAATGAAGTTTTGGTATGCCACCACAAAGCTTATTGTTCCCAAGGACTGAAAATGCACTTAAGTTTCTAAAGACCCCTTCGGTTGGTACTTCACCCTCCAGATTATTAGATGATAAATTCAAATTTTGGAGAAACTTGAATGTTCCCAAATATTTTGGGATAAGACCAGAGAAGTTGTTGTGTGAAATATCTAAATCTTCAAGACCTCTTAGAGAACTTAGAGAGAGTGGTATAGACCCTTGGAATGAGTTTCTCCTCATATATATGTGTTGTAGGCTCGTACAAGCACCAAGGGCTTTTGGGATATCACCAAACAACATGTTCTCTTCAATATCTAAGATTTCAAGATTGATCAGTGAACCCACTTCCGAAGGTAGAGAACCAAAGATATGATTTTTGCTCAAGTTTAGTTCTATTAGAGTGGAAAGATGAAATATTTCTTTGGGTATGATTCCACTAAAATTATTGTTGGAGAGGCTCAATCGTAACAAACTTTTGCATTTTCCAAGACTTGAGGGTATTTGTCCATGCAAATGATTACCATGTAAATAGAGATCACTTAATATCGTTAAATTTCCAAGAGAAGAAGGGATTGGCCCCGTGAATCTATTCCCATGTAAATAAAGGATATATAGCTTTTCATATCTTCCAAATGATGATGGGTACTGCCTTCTAGGAGGTTTCTAGCTAAGCTCAAAAGCTCTAAGCTTGCAAGGTTCTCCATCCCTATTGGGATTTTTCCAGATATTCGGTTTTCGTCGATTATAAGCGATCTCAATTGAGTTGAGAAGTTTGCCATGGAGTTGGGGAGAGCACCACCAAATAGATTATCTTGAAAATCTAAGTAGTTCAAACTAGTGCAGTTGGTCAATGTGTGGATAAAATTCAAGTCATCACTCCCTCCACTTCCCAAATGATTGACGGCTAAGAATAAAGTAACTAGTTTTGATAAGCCTCCAAAATCAATTGCCACTTTCCCAACAAGATTATTGTTGTTGACTTGAAACACCTCGAGTTTTGATAGATTGGAAATTGAAATTGGAAGAGATCCATGAAATTGGTTTGTTCCAATTGAAAACCACTCTAGATTGGGTAGATTGAATCCTAATGTTGGTGGAAGACTGCCATGAAGTCGATTATATCCTAAATCAATACCATGGAGTAAGGAAAGATTATATAGAGTTGGAGGTATCGTAGCTGATAACTTATTTCCGTCGAAAAAGAGCTCCATTAATCTTGGCATTTGGCCAAAGGCATTTGGAATACTTCCACTGAATCCATTGTCCGACATATAAACGACTTCAAGTGATGAAAGATTAGCAAAAGAGGTTGGAATCTGTCCACTTAAACGGTTGTCATCTACTGCAAGGACTTGAAGCTTTGACAGTGACCCGAACTCTATCGGGATTTTCCCTACAATTTTGTTGTAACCCAACCAGAGTTTTCTAAGGTTCGAACAACGTGATATGTTGGGTGGGATTTTCCCCTCAAAAGAGTTGTTGTTTAGATATAAATATTGAAGCCTGGGTAGAAAGCTTATCTGATTAGGAATTTCATCGTGTAAGCTGTTGTTTTCGAGAGAAATCGCCCTAAGGAAGCTGAGGTTACCTATTTCCGGTGCAATGGATCCTATCAGTTTATAGGAATGTAACACCAATGCTCTAACCTTATTTGGATGCCGGCGACTGCCACACCTGATGCCTCGCCACTTGCAGTAGGGGACGGAATCATTCCAAGAGCTCAAAACGTGAAAGGGATCCTCAGTTATGCGAGCCTTGAAGGCCAGCAAGGCTAGCCGATCATCCGTTCCATTGAGTGATGATGATGATGATGATGATTGTGCCAAGCTCATGCTCATGCTCATGAAGCTGTCGCAACAGAGAACAATGAGAAATATTCCCACATTAACCCAACATAATGGAAACACCAACCGCGCATAACCCATCGCTACTCAAATGGCAATTAAGAGTGAGTACTGTTGCAGGTGGGATAAGACTTAAAAGTGAGTACGTACTGTTGTAGGTGAATGATCCCAGTGAAGTAAACTAAACTATATGAACTGTTTTAAGACGTGTTGTGTAAGGATTCCAGGAAGACTTGTTAACGTGGAAGGTCAACACTTGGTCTTTGATATATAGTTTGATGGCGACTTGCTAGCTAGACATCGATGTTAATTTGATAATTTGTAATTATATATTATTTTCCTTCGAAGAAGTGCGTATCTGAAAGGGTTGTCTCAGTCTCAGTGGTGAAGAAGCGACTTGACCAAGACGCGTAAGCGATGGTTTGGTTCTCTTGACCGAATACCAACAAAGTTAGCTAAAGAGAGATCGAAGTGATTCTTTAAAAGGGTTATTGCATCAATCTTGACCACTTCACCAACCATTTGAAGACCAGCTCGGTTGAAATTTCTGAAGGTAACTTAATTAGTATTTTCTCCATTGATCTTCTTTTTATTCAAGCTTTGAGCGGAAAACTTGGGTAGAGTTTAACATACTTTTTCCATATACTCCATTTGACAGTACGTGGGAGTTGGTTTGATTTTATTAACAGCTGGGTTTCTCATCAATGGAGAGTACTTGATTATATATCCATTTAAAATCCCTTGTGTTCTGTTTGTTGCTTTCTAAGTATTTGATCATTTTTTTACCTCCCTCCCTTGTATCTCATCTGGTGGGCTATAACATTTTCGGCTTCTTAATTTGGTCGTAGCTGAATGGGTAAATCTGTTCAGAACTGTTCTTGACTTGTGTCATTTTCATTTCTGATATAAATGAGCTTGAATGAACAGGACTGATTGTAGAGGCCATAGGACTCGCAAAGTAGTGTGGATTAACAGAGTTCAACTAACTTCTTAACATGACTGAGTACGGAATTTCTGGATCATATGATCAAATTATTAAGGACCCCGACAAGTTAGGGAATCTGAATTTGGTAGAGACCTGTTTGGACTCAAAGACCTAAACATAAGCAATACTCAGTGGATCAGAACCTCTGAGAAGAGAAGAGCACTTAGAGTTCAAGTTGGATTCATCACCATATGGTCAAGGCAATCAATCTCCTAAGCTATAAATACCGACATCTTCACCATTATCAGGTACACATTCTTGAGTTACTCCCTATGGCATTGAGATCTTCTAATAGCCTTCTTATCCAAGAAGTGTCACTTGAAAAACAGATATCTAGGTCTACATTGAGCATCAACCAATTACTCTTCCTTTATTTTGAATTGGTAATTCAATAATAGAAGATTGTGTTGTTAGCTCCTTTGGAAGGAAATCAATAACAGGTTTAACTTATCTATACCAATGGAAAATCAACAATCTAGTTACCTTCCACATGTAAATAATAAACTCAATTGTCATAGTGTCTTGAACCTACACAGAATGCAAGGAAGATGGTCTTTTAGTTCTTTCTTTCCTGATATGGTGAATAATTGCACAAAGCCAGCGTACTTAGATATATATGATGATCAGCTTATTACTTATGTTTATATATAAATTAGTTATTGTTGAAAACATTGATTGAAGTTTCCTAATTAGAATAGGATTATGTTTTCTCATAACTCTAGAGTTTTATTTATATATTTTCTATGGGAAGTTTACACCGAAGAATGTTGAAGATGCTATCGCCTATCAACAATGGGAAGATAAACAGAGAGTTTATAATTTTTTGGCAGGATTGAATATAGAATTTGATCAAATTCGCGCACAGATCCTTTCGAGAGAGACTTTCCCTTCTTTGGCTCAAGCCTATGCCATGGTAGATACCGAGGACAGTCGAAGGACATCTATGGTACACACTCAAACATCTGATAGATCTGCATTAGTGGCTGGTTATGGCAATAATAAATCTAATTCTGGTAATTTTCGCCCTCCAGTAAAGTGTGAGTATTGTGGAAAAGAGCGTCATACAAAGGACAAGTGTTGGAAGTTGCATGGACATCCAACAAATTCCCGTGGAGGAGGTAGAAATGGAATCAAGGGCAACAATCAAACATCTACAAATCAAGCCAATTCTGACACCCTGAGTACTCCAACACCTCTTTCTTCAGATGAGCTCCAACACCTTCGCCAATTGATGTCCAGACTTGACTCATCTTCTCCAGTAAGATTTCCAGTACGAGTATAGCCTCTATCATTGATCCCTCAGTTGATCCACAAATCCTCACGTACAGGTATTTTTGGTTGTCACAATGTCAATTTGACTTATCCCTCCTGGGTAATCGACTTTGGGGCAACCGACCATATGACAGGCTCATCTACTTTGTTTCATACTTATTCATCTGTCCCTATTGCTCAGGATGTTCGAATGGATGATGGGTCTCTCTCCCCTATCTCTGGGAAAGGATCTATTATCTATTCGCCTTCTCTTACCTTATCTAATGTCATTTTTGTTCCTAAGTTTTCGGCTAATCTTTTATCTATTAGTAGCCTTACTCGTGATATGAACTACAAAATAATTTTCTTTCCTTCTCATTGTGTGTTTCAGGATTGACCTAGAAATGGGGCTTATATTGGCAGTGGTAGACAAAAAGGGGGGCTCTACTTAATGGATGGGTCCTCATTAGCTCTTTCTATGGTCTCTAGTTCCACCTCCCCTGCATTTTTTTACCTTATTACAGTGGCATAGTTGTCTTGGCCATGTTCCTTTACCTATTTTGTCCAAATTATTTCCTGATCTGATTAAAAGATGCAATTTAAATGATTTTTATTGTGAGGTTTGTTTTTTGGCCAAACAGACCAGGCATGTTTACCCTATTTCAGATAATCGTAGTAAAATTCCTTTTTCAGTCATTCACTCTGATGTGTGGGGGGTCTTTCTCAGACCATTTCTGTATCTAGTCATAGATGGTTTGTTACCCTTATCAACTGTTGTACTAGGACCACATGGGTTTACTTATTTCACCAAAAAAATGATGTTTCCTTGTGCTTTCAAAATTTTCATAATATGATTAGGACTCAGTTTGGGGCGACAGTCAAAATCCTTCATACGGATAACGGAACTGAGTATTTGGGTGGCGCATTCCCTTCCTACTTAGCAAACCATGGCATCATACACCAAACTAGTTGTGTCGATACTCCACCTCAAAATGGGGTTGTCAAACACAAGAATAAACATCTACTTGAGGTAGCACGTTCCCTCATGATCCCTCATGGATTGGTTACCTTTGTTGGGATCCCGAGTAAGGGGTTCAATCCTCGTCAATTAACCGGTGCCTTGATTGAGAAACTTCCACCTTCATGGAATACTTTCAAGGTGTCTATGAAACATAAGAAGACAGGATTGACCTTAGACTAGTTGGTTGTAAGGATCAAGATTGAAGAAAGGAACCGGTTCAAAGACAATGGTGAAAAAGACCTTGAGGAAAGAAGCCTAAAAGTGAACTTGGTTTCACTTGGTGGAAACCAACAAGCAAAACAAGAAGAGGAAAAGTCATCAAGACTATGATGAGTCTTCTAAGAAGAAGAAATTGGCTTGTTTTGTTTGTGGAAAGGTTGGCCATTTCAAAAAAGATTGTAGGTTCAAGAAGGGGAAAAACTGAAAAGATGTTTTCTTCCTATTCCATAGGCTCAAATGATGAAAATGCATATGTGGAAAAGGGATACCTTAGTGAGGGTTTGTTTGTTCTTAGCATTTCAAATATTGTAATTGAAAAGTCTAGCCCTTATTCTATTTATTTTGTTGTTTCATTCAATACTTATGATTTCTGCTATAGTAGTGTGAAATATATCACCAAACTATGCAAGTTAGGGATGATCACCAATAAGATGGAATCTCCCAAGGACAAGTGTAAAACTTGTGTGGATGCTAAGTTAACCAAAATGCCTCACAAAACTATGGATAGAAAGAGTGATCTCTTGGAATTGATTCATAGTGACTTAAGTGACTAAAAGTCATATGACTCAAGGGGAGGAAACAATTAAGTTTTCACTTTTAAAGATGATCATTCTAGATATACCATGATATATTTGCTCAAATCAAAAGATGAGACCGGAAAGGCATTTACATCTTACAAAACGGAAGTTGAAAATCAACTTGGAAAGAAGATTAAAAGACTTGAAACCAATAGAGGGACTGAGTATTTTAGTCTTGATAAGTTTTGTGAGGAAAATGAAATTATCCATGAAAAGATCGCTCCGTGCCAACTGGAATCAAATGGGGTAGCGGAAAGGAAAAATAAATCTCTTAAAGAGACGATGAACTCCATGTTGTTGAGTTCTAATGTACCACTTGACATGTGGAGGAAGCCATGTTGACATCTTGTTATCTTTAAAAAAGAATAAGGTGTACAATGGTAAAAGGAGGCATGTATGCCTTAGACACAATCTTGTGTGACAGTACATAGATGAAGATATGATAGCTATCGATTATGTGAAGTGAGAAATGAATCAAGTTGACATGTTCACAAAGGCTATGTCTATCAAAAACTTGTGTATTGCATCTACAAGAATGGGGTTAGTGCCTAATCTTCAGGTCACATGATGGATACCCTACCTATGTGAAGAGGCTAAATACCTGAATTAGGTTCAAGAGATACAAACGAAGTCATGGGAAGACCGGTTCAGTATTACTATTTATAATTATTCCATTTTAGGGTGTAGATGTAGGTAATAGTACTACCACAAGGGTAAGGTTGAGCAAAGCTCTTAATTAGTCTAATCCCAAGGAATGTGGGGGTGTATCAGTTGTGGTGCACATCAGAGACTAACTTAAGTGGATGTAGGTGGTTTGGCCGCCGCCAATGAGAACTTATAGGCGAGTTCTTTAAACATTCATAAATACAGGATAAAGGACATGGCCAGTTCGAAAGTCCAATGTGTAGTAGTATAAAAGGTAGCTCCAAAAGTCGATCTTTAGGACATGGATGATGGGACGGTTAGCTACGCTAATGAGTTCAAGGAGTTTGACTCTACCCGTACTTTGTAGCGCGTTTCATTAGACCTAATGTATATTCAAGTCCGAAAGACATCTACAAGGATGTGTCCTTTAGTGTCTAATAGAGTCACAACACGAGTCCTTTTTTGCAATTTTGAAACTTGTGGGGGATTGTTAGGCTTTTTTTATTAAAATCTATATTATTTATATATTAAGTTTCAAAATTAGTTTTTGCATCTCTTTTATTTAGTTGTTTTATTAGTGTGTGGGACCCATGAGGTAAAGGTGGTAATGAGGCACCATGAGTAAAGGAGGCCCTTCATGACCTTGGTTATGAGGCTCTTCATGACATTGATCATGGGTCTTAAAGGTGTTGATCATGGTGGTGTGGTGGACTTACTTGAAAGGTGGAATTTACTTAATTTCTAACTCTTGACCATCAATTCCCATTTCAACTTTATAACCATTCATGTCCATTACCATGAGTGGGGTTAAGGTTATTGAATGGATTAAATCCAATTCATTGCCTTAAGAATCCTAAGGGGTGTAAGGTGAGGTTTGGGCCTATATAAACCCAACCCTTCCTTGCATGTGTGTGCTATTGAAACACTCCTCACACTCACATTATTTGTGTAATTTCTTTCTTTGAGTTGTCTAAGTGTTGTGCTCTAGCTTTTGCTCCTTGAAGGCACTAGAAGAACTACCTCATCTTCTAGTTGGAGGTTGCTTTATCTTGGAGGTGGTGGTGCGAAGAACCCTTGGTAGTAGGGTGCATCAATTACCTTAAAGACAGTACTCAAGGTGTGACTCAACCTCATTGATCGGTGGTTCGTTCGGTTGCAACTTCAAGCTCTCCGGATTGGCTAAAGATCTTCATCTCTCAATTGTTTTGCAATTTTATTTTTATGTATTTGAAGAATTTGTAATACAATTACCCCAACAAGTATGCTTTCTAGCGGCCATGAATATTCATTCTCAGTTGAAGATCTCTCTCCCCCTCTACCAACGGAATGGCTCCAAACCTACTACTTTGGTAAAATATGAAAGATTGCCTTGGCTTATATTCAATCAGGCAAAAATGCTGGGTAGAGGCAACGGAGGTAAGGGATTGGAAAAGTGTGGAGCGAAGGGGCATGCTTCTCAGAAGACTAGAACTCCCTATAGTTTTGGTGTTGGCATAGGGGATGGGAAGGGTGGGTGGTGTGGAGGGACGAAGGTTCAAACTCAATACCCCCTTGACTTATTGCCTCTACCTATGAGGTTGCTACCACTCGAAGCACATTCACACATTTTGTTCTTCATTATGCTTAGCTTCTTATCTTTTTGGGAAATGGAAACATTGAAACCCTGGTATGCTCAATCGTTTTCTAGGAAAAACCACATGGATTAGTTTCGTTTTTCTTTTTCTTTGACTATTGAAACACAAAATCCATTTTGTTGGGCTGGGTGTTACATTGGGAATGCTGGAATTGGCGTAATCCTGGGCTCAAAATCTTGTCTGGAATTTGCCTGGTGGTGGAAACATTCAAATTAAGTAGAAAATTCCACAAATGCATAAAAGCTAAGTAAGATAAAGTAAATGAATTCATGTTTTGGAATAATTCAATCACATGAATTTGTGCACATCTACAACCTTTTTTTTTTTTTTTTTTTCCTTCTTCCAGGTAAAAAGATCGATTATATTCAAAGCTAAAGAGAAAAAAAGGTATGACTATATACAACTACCGTTATAGCCCCTCAAACAATAGAGCTATCCAACTTATATCTAGGAAATACCAACTCCATCCCTTTCAATTTTCATGATAATTGGCCATGGCTAGTTATGCACTTGAGCTGATGTCTGATTTTTTTGTCGTTAATTGTATTGCAAGAAAGTCTGCCACTAACTTTGCTTCTCTAAAATAATTTTTATTGTATAATTTAAAGGTACAATTGAAGTGCCTTCAATCTCTGAAACATGAAACACGGTGGAATCCTCTTTTGTGCTTGAATGGCAACAGTTGCTAAGTCCCAAACCACCCATATAATTCCATCCCATCTCCTTTGTACATTCCAATCTAAATCCAAGGATTCAAATTTTCCTTCATAATTTGTCTTAATCCTTGAGGCCTTTCTAAGTGAGTCAATACTCTTTGCCTTTTCATCTCTAAAATTTCCTTCTACCCCCCACCATACCTGGATTCCCAAGAAAATTCCCATCTATATTAAGTTTATGACATCCTTCACTAGGGGAATTCCAAAAGATTGCTTGCTTTTGGATCTTTTCATGCACCTTGTACAACCACATCCAAATCAACTCGCCTTGCAACTTGAAAATCCTAAGTGGTGAATTCTCTATCTCATACCTTTATAGAGTGAGATCTCTCAATACCTTTCTTGAGAATCCACCTAATCTGTTGATGTTTTTTCTTCAAATAGTTATTGGTTTCTTTCTAACCAAGTGAAATAAAGGAACTAGATGTTATAAATATGTTTAAAACTTATTTAATATTATTTAATATTTTTATATGTTTTAATCGTGTCTTCTATCCTATGGTTTTTATTTATTCCCGCATTGGGTTGAGAGGAGCTGATTATATCGTTTATACATAGTAAGGGCATATGTAATATTAATTTGGGTGGATTGAACCCTGTGCGACGCGAACCGAACCTGCACCCTGTTGTGACCCTGCCATGGTTATATAGATATATATTAATATTAATTAATAATTCTATATGACTAGGGACTTGGGGTCGTGGGTCATAGGCTTTGATCCGGAAGGCCCATTTTGTCATAGGCCCTATTCCAGAAAGCTAACTACTGAATGAAAACATGGAAATGCCATTAGAGAGGCACTTTCCTGTAGGGAGATCAGCTGGATAGGTACCTTCCTGGAGGGAGTTGAGCTGAATAGGTACCCTCACAAAAAGGGGTGACCTTACCCTCTCACTCACAGCCTTTGGGGCTCTATATAAACCTATTTTCGAGTTCATTCAGTACACTGAATTTCTTCCTCCTCTTTCTGTCTTTCTCTCTCCCTGTTGTTATTCTGTTAAGCCGTGAACACAACCTAATTACACCTTACGTAACCTTTCTGGGGTGCAACCTTAAAGGTTTGGGGTGACTGATCTTGGGGTGAGTATACAATTAGAACTCGTATTGCACAATTTTGGGTGTCTAAATACCTTAAAGAAAGTACCTCTGGTACGTTTCAACTCTGAAGGAGTATTGTGATTACAACAACAGTTCAAGTGTGTATGTCACATCCACCCACCCGGAACCCTATCTAGCATACCCGAGTGTGTGATCCACAGCCCCAAAGATCAGTATTGAGGAAATCAACGTCCCACATTTACAATAATATAATCGAGAACAAGATTAAATCAAAGTTAACTATATTAATCAAGAGATTAAGAGAAGTTTCAAGAGAACAACAATATAATCAGAGTGCGGAAAATGATACCAATAGAATAAATAAAATGTAGAGTGTAGCGGAAAATTACTCTACAGTAGTAGTGGAAAAGTAGATCAAAAGTAAAAGAAAGATCACAATCGGTTCCCAAAATGAAAGGGAAAAGAAAAGAAGGAAACAAAACTAAATTAAGGTCTCATCAAACCTATAAAATATCCAAAAGAGAAAAAAATGATGTCCCATCGTTGGCACACAAGTGCTAGAGTTGGACTAATCCTGATAAGCTCCAATCTCGTACTGGTAGTCTTCACCATCGTAGTCACCGTAGCCAGTAGCTTGCGTACCATATGAGTCATCAACTTGGTCTTCATAGTATTGACCATCATAATCATCAGTACCTACAGATAAGTCTAACAAAGATGTTGCAAAAAGGAACAACTTCAAAAGAACTCAGCAAGGCAATTATTCCACAATAACATAATAACACATGATAACAAATCATACAGAATGCAATATGATATGAAACAGGCAATGTATATATGATTCGAACTCTATGTATGCTGGTCTCTATTGGCAGATATGCTTTAAGTCATAGCACCATACTCCTCTAAGTAGGGTCTAAATCACTCTCCCTCAACCATCTCTGCATCTTGGGTTCTCCAGTTGGCAATGGGTCCTGAAACCTTCTCGGACAACCTTGGCTGGGGTTTAGGTCAAGACTCTCTCACGCCACCATTTGGTCTGAGTATTGGTGCATGTCAAGGTTAAGCCTAGCCAAATGCAAGTCTTCTACTTAGTTATATTAACTTAGATCCAGATACTTCCATTCATCGCCTTTCACTATCATTTTCGGTATCCTTCTCCCTAGAGTCAATGTATCATATGGCTACAACCAACTCAGACTACGGACTCATCAACCCTATTGGTCATCCACAAATAGTAAACAGGAAGCTCTCATGTCCTCTCACGGGTTGGATACCCGTCTTAAGCGCCCATGAGCCCAAGCCTACTACTGCAACCCTACCAATGAATGGCCCCCACAATGTGATTTATGTCCTCTCACGGGTTGGTTATTGGTCTTGAACGCCCACAAATCCCAATTGCTGCCACAGGTTGCTTGGTATCAATACCCTTCCTATCGGGTCTGATATAACAGGGACATCCTAGCCAAACACTTCTCGACGTGCCCTAGTTATGTCAACCAGTGATCAGGGAAAGCGCCAAGGGTCACCATAGGAATGCGTCCCATACCACCTCCACTGGTGTCCAATGACAGAAACGCCAAAAGGGCATTCCCCATTCCCCAATCACAAGCTAAGCAATCACTATCCCAAACTAGTTATTCACAAGCACAACTGATAATACAAAACATAAGTAAATAATTATTCATACATAATTGAAATAGTAATTGAATCACATGAACAAGTACTATTATAGTTGAAGAAACTACAGCAGCAAAATATTTATAAGAAAACTAATATGACAGTAGTATGATCATATAATCCAATCAATTACAAGTAAACATGTACATTAGGTTATTAGAGATTAACCGTCCTTACCTTAAACAATCTTCAAAGAATTCTGGAGAATAAAGAGGAGAGGTTCGAAACTAGCAAACAAACCCTAAACAAGCATAAATTAAAATTTAGGAATAAGCCCTAGAATATTAGAAGTCAAATGGATCAAATCAGACGAAGAAAGAAGTTACTGTTAGCTTGGGCAGCTTGGTGGGTCAATTAATTCAGTCGACCCAAGGAACAGTACAGGGCAGAAAACCCTAAATCGATTATAACTTCTTCGTTTGAAGTCCGATTGCTCCGAAATTCGAAGGGGAGTTCCCCATAAACATACTAAGACTATCTATGAAGGTATAAGCATCAAATAAGGTCAAAAAGATAGAATCCTAATTTGATCCAAACTAGGGTTTTCAGAGAAAATAGTCTGTGGATCCAATAGAGAGGCTAGAGAGAATGAGGATTCACTCTAGGGAAAGAAATAATAGTAATTCACAATCAATAAAAGGTGCTGGGAAGGATCCAACAAATAAATGAAAATCAGGGTTCCCAATTGGATACCCATTCTTGAAGGTTACCCAAAATTAACTCTCAAAATAACCCAAGGTAGGTTCACAGAGAGCAAAGGGAAAAGGGATTCACCCAACAAATTATGGAATAGAAGGAAAGGTTGTAACAATGGTGTGAGACTTTTCCCACAATCATAAAGATAGAAAATTAAGAAAAGAGTAATCGAGATCTCAAGTAAGATCAAATACAAGGAACATCATCATATGGCTTCAAGAACATAGAGTGAATGGGGGATTCACTCTAAGGCTAAGAGAATTAGAGAAGAGGCCATTACAGTAGTGTAATACCTTCCTCGTAATCAAACAATCAGAAGTAAATAGAAGAGATAGATCGATTACTAACCTTTGTAGAAGAAGATTCGATGAAGAAACTCAAACGAATGCTTGCAGATCTTCCATGGCTTCGAAGAGGAGGTTCTAGGGTTCTTCCCACATTCTCCAAAGTCTTTAGAATTGATAGTGAGTGAAAAACATGGAGTTCCCCTTTAAATAGAACAATAAAACCCTAAAAATTCAGAGTTTTACACAATTGACTCTACCATCACTGTGGGTCGATTGGTTGATCGACTGGCCCAGTCGACCCATCAATCAACCCATGTTGACAGCAAGCCCAAGTTAGGGAATTCAAGGTCCAAACCTCAATATTTTTGAATGGGCTTCTCACAACTCATCAAACAACTTACCTAGCATGGAGGGATGCCTTCAAACCATGTCCAACTAGGCTTTAGGTCCAACAATCAGGCTCTTCTTCAACAATGTGCAGTTTCTTCTCCAACTCAGACAAAGTTTCCAAGTATGGAACACCATCGCCAATTTCCATGGATTATGGGTCAAACACCATGTATTCCATTGAGATGGCCCAGAGTTGCCTTCTTCCTTTACTTCAAGTCTTCGGACCTACAAACAACAGGATTTCTGGGTTAGGGTTAGGGCTCAATTTCAATGTGTGCAAATTCTTTAACCGGTTTCAACACTAGAACTAGGCCATTAAGCCAAGCTGCTTTTGAAACCATGGATGATGCCTTCCGTTTCCACCGTCTCAATAGTTCCTTATTGTTATTTTGCACTTCCCATCTAATAACAAAGGGTGCAAAAATAGTGATGTCCATATATCTACCACCATTGGACATGTTACAAATAAATGGTCCAACCCCTCTGCCAAGGGCAGACCCAGGATTCAATATTGAGGGGGGGCGAATACTGGAAGTCTAGATTGGGGAAGCACCAATGCTTTTTTGCCACACATATTGTGTGGGCGCTTATAAAACCCATTGGGAGTCCCACCTATAAATTATTTTATTATATTAAAGAATATACCCACATATATTTTGTGGGGCCCATACATATTTGACAAAAATAGGTAAATTATTGATAATGATATTTTTTCCACAAAATATAGGAAAATTAAAGCATTAGTTAAAAAAAAAAACACACACACACACACACATGACTTCAACCCTAAAAAATCAGATGCAAACCAAATTTTTTTTAGGTAAGAAATGCAAACCAATGGTAGTTAGTCATCTTACTAACTGTAGACATTTTATTTACAATATAAAATCAAATAACAAAAATTGCATAAGAAATAAAGAAACAAATAATATAAAATCAAATAAAGAATAACAAAAAAAAAAAAAA
This sequence comes from Hakea prostrata, assembly GCF_041222555.1. Lineage (NCBI taxonomy): Eukaryota > Viridiplantae > Streptophyta > Magnoliopsida > Proteales > Proteaceae > Hakea > Hakea prostrata. The sequence continues at coordinate 25,714 of NW_028291299.1, forward strand.
AAGATAAACAATAAATAATTTGAGAAAGGTAAAGAGTACCTAATGGTGGAGAAGATTTGTTCCAAATTTTCCTTAACCCACGTTTATAGAAAGGGAAGAAGAATAAATAGGAAGAAAGAAATGGAAGAGAATAAATATGAAGAAAAGAGGAGAGATATGAGAAAATAAATAGGGATTGAGGAGTTAGTTTCTAATTAGGAATGACATTTTGAATATCTAATAAGATTTTTTTTCAAAAAATTCCTTTAACCCACGTTTATAGAAAGAGAAGAGAATAAGCAGGAAGAAAAGATGTGAGAGAGAAGAGAGGGAAGAATAAATAGGGATTGAGGAGGGATGACATTTATTTATTTTTAAAAATTATTCTCAATATTGGGGGGCCAAATAGTGACATTCACATTTGAGAAGAGAAAAAAAACTAAAAAAATGAAGAAAATTAATATAAAAAATGAAAAAGTAAGGAAATTAAAAAAAATTAAAAAAAAATCCAGGGGAACTGTGCCACAACCTCCCCCCCCCCGGCCCTTGCCCTCTGCCATGCAAGAGAGATTAAACCCATAAGCCATTGGGACTCCTTTCTTTTTCACCAACTCAACCCACATTTTTCTTTCATTTGTGCTGACATTCATAATTCTTAACTGGGTCATCTTTGGCAAGGGATTTTGCTTCTCCTACTATTCTGAGACCATCAGAGGATATTGAATGCTGTCAAGTGTTTGTAGATGGTGCATGGGATAACCTACCAACAAGGGAGGCAGGGGCTATATTTTGTGGGATCATCGAGGTTCTTTTATAGTTGCTCAGTGTGAGGACTGTTTGGGCTGGTCTGCTATAACAATGGAACTTCTTGCCATTCGAGATGGTTTACTTTTAGGAAGGTCTTTGGGGGTGGAGCTAATCCAAGTCAACTCTGACTGTATGCCAGTGATTCTCTCCTTGCAGGGCTGTGAAACCCAGCCCTGACCCTAATCCAGAAACTTTGTTATTTGTAGGTCCAATGACCCGAAGTAAGGCAAGAAGTCATCTTTGGGCCATTTCTGTTGAAGACTTGATGGCTGGATTGGAATCCATGAGTGTTGATGCCAGTGTCCCAATGGTGGAAACTGCACCCGGATGAAGATTGGATTAGTTGATGGTCTTAGAGTGGTCTCTGTATTGATTCAAAGGCATTTCTAACTCCTAGGTATGTCACTCTAGAGGTGTGCAAAACCCCTTGATGTTTGGACTTGATCTGAGCCTTCAATTCCCTGTTTTGAAGTTGTTGTCTTGATTGGTCGACTCATTGGTCGATTGGACCAATCGACCAATCAATCGACCAATTGATTCTGTTTTTGAAATTTGAATCATGTCTCTTCTATTTAAGTCTAATCTCTGGAATACTCCGCCTCCTCTGCCTTCTAAACCTCTGGAACGAGTTAGAACCCTAATCTAACCCATTCCCTTGCATTCTTTGGTGATCTCTCGCAAAGACTTGAAGAATTCTTCATCCTCCTACAGCAAAGGTATGATTTCACTCACTCTCTCTTCTACCTCTGATTTTCTTTCTTTAATTATGTTCTTCGTTGAGATCAGGAAGAAGATGATGCACTCTTGCAACCATCTATTCCATGATCATCATCATGATCTTAACCTCAGCCAGTAGAATCTTCGAAACCCTAACCCTAATCCTTTGAAACCCTAACCTGTGAGATCGTCTGGAGAGCTTTTGGTAACCTCCCTTGTGAAGGAAAATCTTCTTGGGTAATATTGTGTTAACCTAAACTTCATCATTGAATGACCCTTCTTGTTATTTTTGGCTAACAATTTATCTCCCTTCATCCAGAGCTCTCAATTATTTTTCGAGGGAACCAAAAAGGGTAAAACCCTAATTCTTGGGTAAGATCAAGAGCCTCTAGTTGATTATGGTAACCCAATCAATGTGTTTTCTTTACTATATCTGTAATCCTCATATCCTAATTCTTGAATCTTTGATTATAATATTTTTCTCTCATAATCTATGTTTAACCTAGTAGGTTAACCTTTGTGTTCCTAGGTTATAATTTGGGAACTTGATTTGATTTATGATTTGATATCCTCTATACCCTAGAATACTACCATGATAATTCCCCTCTGATTTGTACCCTTTTGAACCATCGAATTCGGTTCTGGATTCTCAAAATTCGGATTCTTGCAGGCCACTGTCTGCATTGGTTGACTCATTGGTCGACTGATCCAGCAGACCAATCAATCGACCAATGAGTACAGCAACCTCAATCTTGGTATGTTTCGATTGATTTATGATCTTTTCCTTTATGCATCTTTCCTAACATGTTGTGTGCACTTGTTTAGGACTGTCTTCTCAAGTTTAGTCAAGATCATACTTGATTCTTTAAGATCCCATCCAAGTTAGAAGGTAAGGACAGTTAATTCCTTAACTACATAGATTGCTTGTTCTCTGGTTTCTACTTTATGAAACTATGAGATTACCTATTGTTGACGTATTTAATTCTGATCTCCTACTGTGGGAACAGTAGCACTTGTTTATATTGTCTTTTTATTATTCATGATATATGAATTACTTATTATTGCCTAATCTGATTTTTGCTTTTACATTCTCTTGTATATGATGAACTGCTGGTTGTGTATGTCATGACTGTTCTGAGAATGTGTTTGCTTAAGTTTGGTTTGGGATTGGGGAGTATCCTTTTGATGCTTCTGTCCTTGGACATCGGAGGGAATAGTATGGGATGTTCTCCGAAGATGCCCATCGACGCTTTCCCGAATCAATGGTTGTCATACCTAGGGATGTCTAGCAATGTTTGGCTAGGATAAACCCCTGTTATATCAGACCCGATTCGGAAGGGTATTGAGACCGAACGACCCGTGGTAGCAATGGGGATTCACGGGCGCTCAAGACCGATAACCAACCCGTGAGAGGACGGGAATCACATTGTGGGGGCCATTTATTGGAGGGTTGCATATGGCTAGACTTGGGCTCATGGGCGCTCAAGACCAGTGAAATGATCCGTGAGGGGACATGAGAGCTTCCCGTTTACCATATGTGGATAACCAATAGGGTTGATGAGTCCGGTGAGTAATATCCGTGACTCTAGTGGAAAGGATACCGGAAAGGATCGCCCGGGGCGAGGAATGGAAGTATCTGGACCTGACTTGATGTAACTGACTAGATGACTTGCATTGGGCTAGGCTTTTCCCTGACATGCGCCAGTACTTATGCCAAATGGTTGTGAGAGAGTGTGTTGACTTAACCCCCTACCATGGTTTGTCCGAGAGGGATGCAGGACCCATTACCAACCGGCTGCCCAAGATACCTTAAATGGTTGAGGGAACCCAAGATATCTTTTATGGTTGAGGGTGTGAGCGGACTTTCCCTAAGAAGTACGGTTCTATGACTTAAAGTATGTATGCCATAGAGACCAGCATACATAGAGTTTAGATGCATTCATACTTTATCTGTTTCATACTGCATTGCATCATGTTATGTTTTGCCATATATTATCTACGATGTTATGGATTAACTACCTTACTGAGTTTCTTCGAAACTCATTCCTTTTTGTATATTCTTTGTTTAGATTATCCTGCAGGTACAGATTATTATGACGAGCAATACAGTGAAGCGCAAGCCAATGAAGCGTATTACACGCAAGGTGCTGGCGACGATCAAGATTACTCTGATGATCCCCCGGCGGATCAAGCTGCGTACTACTTTTGAAAACAGCATAGAGTTAGAACGGATTCATTGGATTGACGAAGTCCATACTTATGAAGACGTTATCTATAAACTAGAAGACGCTTGATCTTAGTTTATTTCTTAGTACATTTGTTTCAGTTGTAATTCCTTTTGACTTTCATACTACGCTCCGCTATTTTGGTGAAGTGAGTTTCCGCCTCACTTTAGTCCTTTTTGATATCATTGGATATCCAGTATCTTTTCCGCACTCTGATTATACTGATTATTCATTTTTGTTTTGAACCTTGTTTATAATATTAAACCTTGATTAATTCCTGTTTATAATTATGTTATTGTATATGTGGGAGGATGATTTCCTCGATACTTGATCTTCGGGGCTGTGGATCACACTCTCGGGTATGCCAGTTAGGGTACCGGCTGGGAGGATGTGACAAGGGCCTTCCTTCTTCTTTGGACTGGATGTGCATTAGTTCTCTTTATCTAGGTCTTGGTGGACTATTCCACCAGTTTTTATACTTAATCCGTCTGTATTGTCCAGGTCTCCTGGCTTTAACTCTTTTTTATAATTAAGTTTTCAGTTTGTTGACCAAAAAAAAAATCTCCTTAAAACATTCTCCACTCAAAGTGAGTTTGACAAGGGGGGTAACTTACTATGCCACACCCCATCAGCCCATCCAACCTCTTGAATAGTGTACAACTACAACTAAATTAAACCAAAAGTTTTGAAAAGTGTACAAAAACAATATTGAGAATCAAGGGAAATATGTTGAATGAGGATACCAGAATCATAAGAGAACTCCAAAACATGTATAAGCGTCGTCGAAATTCATCCTCTCCCTTTTCATAAGAGTATGAATTTTTTGGGTTTTCAATAGAATGAGAGTGTCAACTTTTGAGTTCAAAGAACCAATATCAAATTGATAATCTTTTGACAATCCATAATGCGTCACATGATTTTTTTTTTTGGGGGGGGGGGCGGGAACTAAGGTTCTCTCGGGCTTGTTGACGTGCACCTTGACTACATCTGCAAGGAGGTAATTTTTTACATATAATTTAATATAAGACGAAGCTTCACCCTTGACTCATAGTTATGTAGCGCTTATCTTACCTCATAATTGATCACATGATTTCACTACTTACAGCCATTTGACAAACTATTAAGTACTTTTTTGAGTTTGCCAAACGATTCCGTGTTCGTGCTGGTACTGTTGACATTAGTCCTGTATCAATGCGGACTTTGTGTGGGTATACGCACTCTTTCGGTCTGATGGCAATGTTTGAGTTGTATCAGGTTTCCCGGTTCTCATCATTGCTACGCAAATGTTTGGATCAGAAGGGGGGCTGGATTTCGGGTCCTTGCTAGGCTCTGGGCTATATAGTCATCGTCAGGTCTCTCGCTTGAGGGCCTACATCGGACAGATGAGAGTCCAAGGATTTACGGACTTTTTTTTGGTAATTAGTACTTTATTCAGAAACCTGAAGAGTGGCCGAGCAAAGCTCTAATAACCACTGGTTGGAAATAGGCCATTCAACCTGATTTGTAAGGTTAAATGCCTTCCTTGACAAGAGATCCGCAATTACATTGGATTTCCTAGTAATGTGTCTTGCACTGAACTGCGAAAATTTGGAAGCTATATTGTGAAATCTCCCGGATTTCTACCCCTTTAACCCGTGGCTTCAAAATCGAGAAAACCGGGCCTCGAGTTGACGGCAAATGTGGGCCATTCAAGTGGAGCCTGAAGGGTTGGAAATGGAACCAATGTTGGTGGATGACCCTTGTGATGACTCATCAGCTCTCCTAAAGTTTAAGTGAAGAAAAAGATTAACCTCGATGGTGTAAAAATGGTGATTTTGGAATGTTTGTAGATCGGCGATGGAGAATCCGATTGATGCAAATAAAGTATCAAATCGAAGATCGTCGAAAAACCTTTCCAACAAGCCAAAAATCACCAAAATAGGAGTCTATTTGAGGGGTCAACTTGGGACCGGTTGAACGTCCGGTCAACCGCCCCAACCCCCTCAGCCATGTTCCAGCTTCGGGGCAGAATCGGGTTTTTCATGTTTAAAACCCTATTTTGAGTTTCTAACCTCTCATACTCGCATTTTAGAAGGCTAGTACGAAGCTGAAGCTAGAGGAGGAAGAGAAACCAAGGGAAAGTAAGGTTTCTAACCATTTGGACGCGTGCTAACACCCGGATCATTGCGGAAACGTTAGGAAAGGTAAGAATCATCAAACCCTCTTCTTTAAGCTTAGTTTTTGGAGTAGTTCTTCGCAATAAATGATAGATTTGAGTAGTTGTTGCTTGATAGGTGTTTTAAATGCTTGCAAATAGTTTCGTTTATGTTTCCCTTTGGTTTGTAAGTGATTTGTGCGAGTCGTTGCAAACGATTTTGCATTTTGGCTCTCAGACCCAGCCTAGAGCACTCGCGAGAGCCCAAAATTGGGGCTTTTTGATTGAGATATGGAATTAGATCAAATTGAAGGTATACTTAGGACCCTATTGCTGCCAATTAGACATTCCCAAAGTTTTGTTTCGATTCGACTTCGAATCGATGGCGAAATTTGATTTTTGCCGAAACTAGGTTGAGAAAGGTGGGTTCGAAACTAGTTGGCAGATTAGGCTTTTGTTGGGTTATTTTGGGAACTTTATTAAAACCCAATTGACTTCTAATTTATGTCTAATGATCCTCTTACATGATTAGGTTTATTTTGATTATAATCACCAACTTGTAAGTGTGACTTTGTGGAACCTTGGAGAGCTTATGCTAACTAAAAAGGTGAGGAATATACTCAACCTTATCTTGCATGCTTAATTATGTAATTAAATTTCATTATTGATAATATTGCCTTGTTTTAATATTTATTATCTTGTGATTATGTGTGGGACTTTGCACGAATGAAAGGTAAGCAAGTATATTTGCTTCTATTTTCAATATTCTTTGAAAACAATATGAGAATGTATGGGATGGATGAGATTGAATGGATTGAGTGTTTATTTTACTTTCAAATTCTAAATCATTGATATGAAGATATATGGATGATGTTGAATTAAATTACTCTTTTTATTTTATGTTTCAAACTAGGGTTGTGGGTTCGCCCATTACCCTAGTGAACTTACATGAGTATGCATCTAGACTTAAGTACATGAATGCTAAGTGTCTAGAAGTGTTTGGCTAGGTAACCTCACGAGTACTACTACCCTTCCGGCAGGGGTATTGAAGCCGGTTAACCCGTGATGTTAGTGGCTGGGTCTTGAGCGTCAAGCAGGCCCACTATCATCATAGAGAGGTAGGGTTGCATATAATAGATAAGGGCTCCTGGGCGCTTAAGACCGGTGAAATGATCCGTGAGAGGACATGGAGAGCATCTTGTCCATTATATGTGGACGACCACTGGGTTAAGGAATGGGATCCAACAGATGCCTCCCATTAAGGATTCCATTCATAGGTGGAAAGGTATTGAACCAAAAGGGCACTAGGCATGAGGGGAGATATCCGGACCATATGTAGTACGAGACTGTATGACTTTGCACTGGGCTAAGATTATCCTTGACACGTGCCAATCTCATACCAAACAGTGATGTGAGAGAGTGGTGACCTATACCCCAACCATGGCTTGACAGGACTTTACCCAACAACCGCGGAGAACCCAATAGACGTCTCTTGTTGAGGGAGAGTGACTGAGACCGCCCAAAGGAGATTGGTGTACAAACTTAATGTGTGTCTACCATAGAGACTTTATGATACAGTTAGGAGCATAATATCATAATCATTCATTACATCATATCACTATCATTAATTACATTATTGATACTCAAACTATATGTGTGGTGTGGGATCTTGTGTACGAATGCACGATATGATGTGGAATCTTGTGGACGAATGTATGATAAGATGTTGAGTTGACCTCACTGAGTTCCGTTGAACTCATTCCTTTTTGTATGTTTGTTTCTATTAGAATATTCTGCAGGTTATGAGAACTCCTTCCAAGTGGAGGATTCGTCGTCGGCAGGCATTCTTGAAGGAGTGACTGAAGAAGATGTAGACTTGCATGGAGCTTCATGCCTATGCAAAGACTATTCTTATGAGGTTGGATTCCATTAGGGAATCAGTTTAGTTTAATTTCAGCTGCAACAAACTATGTTTCATTCAAACTCTGATGTCCATTTTGATTAACTTTAGATTTATGGATGACTGTAACCTTTTGATCAATCAAGTTTGATAACTTTATACTTGAACTTGATTTATTCTTGTCCTTTTAATTATGCTATATCTTGTGTTGTATGGAATTGTCATTGAACCTAGGTCCTGCTGTGTATCACCCCCACGGGTATTCGGGTATGGCCGGATCTGGCTGGGTGGGGGTGTGACATATTATACTGTATATCTTGGACAACAGGGAGAATATATGGAGGGGGAGTAGACCCATTCACAACAAACTTGATTAGCTCCTTGCAGTCCGAATGAACTTCCACATATGCATGACCCTCTCCCAATGCTTCCAATAATCCAGCTTGCATAACTAAAGCTTCACCTTCTAAGGGAGACCCAAATTTCTGAGGAGAGGAGACTGCTAGACATGGCTGCCCATCATTTCTTCTAATTAGGGTTCCTGGACCACCTGCTCCTTCTTTCGGTCTCCAAGAAGCATCCGTATTGAGCACTATAGAGAATGGATGCATAGGAAACCTTTGAACTTCAATTGCAGCTGTAGCATTACCATCTTCTCTACTGAAAATGGTTTTGTTCTTATGTGTCCAGAATTCTCCATGGGCATTTAAAGCTTGTTGAATAACTTGCTCTGCTGACCATGATTGACTTCCAGCCACCCTTGCATTTCTTGCCTTCCATACATGCCACACCATGAAAGCACTAAGACTTTTTAGTTGCATAGCCTCCTACTTACCCAGTACTTCAAATCTCTTCCATGCTTTGATCCATTGCTCCATGGATGATCCTCCTTCCTCCTCAATGCGCCATGTTAGAGGGCGACCATACCATACTTGTCGAGCTAAGTGACAGTGGAATAAAACATGTTCAATTGATTCTTCTCCCTCTCCATATGCCCCACATAAAGTATCTAGCTGCATACCTCTTTCTTGGAGACCTTGGGCTGTTGCTAGTCCATCATTTGCTGCTCTCCAAATAAAGTTTTTCACCTTTGGGAGAGTATCACAGGTCCATATTTCTTTCCAAATAGATTCATCAAGGTTTTCCCATTTTTGAGACTAGGCGAAGAAGGTGCTGCTGCTCCTTCTAACTCTAACTCTTGTTCTTGTAATCTATAAGCCGCCTTAACAAAGAATTTCCCATCCTTGCTGCCTCCCCAGATTAAGGAATCTGTTGTGGGGAAAAGGGATAGTTTCATCTTCAAAATCGATGCTGCCTCGGCGGGAGAGAACCATTGTTGAATTAGTCCTTCTTTCCATTCTCTTGATTCTTCATCAATGATATTCACGACCCAATATAGAGGACACTGCCGTTTCTCTTTTGAGGAAACCTTGAAGTTGTGAATCCCAAAAGTCCATGGATCTTCCCATACTTTGATAGTCTTGCCATCTCCTATCTTCCATATCAGCCCTTTTTTCAGCACCTCTCTACCTTCCAATATACTTCTCCAAGCCGAAGATGGATTAGCCCCCTTCTTTGCTTCAAGGAATGTACTCTTTGGATAGTAGATTTGTTTTAAAAATCTTGCCCAATCAGCCTCTAGATTCGAGTATAATTTCCAAGCCACTTTACATAACATAGCTTTGTTATGTAATAGTGGTTCCTTAATGCCTAGTCCACCTTTACTCTTGTGCTTCACCAACCACTTCCAGGATAGCCAATGAATGGGTGATTTCCCGTCCTTTCCTCCCCAAAAAAACTTAGCAGCCTTTGATCTTATTTGTTGATGGATCGTTTTTGGTATCTTGAAGTGAGCAGCAATGTAGTTTGAATTCTGTAAAGCCACTAATTTCAGCATCACCTCTCTACCGGCATGGTTCAACAGCCTACTTGCCCACCCCTCACATTTAGTTGCTAGTTTTTCACTAATTGAGTGGAAGATATCGACCTTAGACACCCCAAAACCCGTTGGCAGTCCCAAATATTGAGTTGGGCCATCACTACATTTGACTTTCATAATCTTTGAAAACCACCTTCTGATTCTTGGAATTGTATTAGGGCTAAAACTGATTGTTGACTTTTTTTCATTTATTGCTTGGCCAGATACTTTGCAATATTCTGCCATACTATCCTTGAGCCCATATATACTTCGAAGGTGAACTGCAGAGAAAAGTAGGATGTCATCTGCAAACATGAGACTAGTAAGAGGTTGAGTTCTTCCTTTGATGTTGATTCCTTGAATTGTTCCTTCCCTCTCCCTTTTTGCAATTAAGTGAGATAAGCCTTGCGCACAGATCACAAATAAAGCCGATGATAGCGGATCTCCCTGCCTAATACCTCTTTCTGGTACTATGGAAAATCTTTGTGCTCCATTAATTATAAATGAATATCTGACTGAAGATAGTACATTCATAATAAATCCACTAACCTCACATTGAAACTCAGTTTTGACATTATAGCAGCAATGTACTTCCATTCAAGCCGATCATAAGCCCGCTTCATGTCCACCTTCATAGCTAGAATAGCTTTCTTACCTTTCTTCTTTTTCTTCGGGTAATGGAAAGCCTCATGTGCCTCAAAGATGTTGTCTGAAATTTCTCTGCCCTTCAAAAAGGTTGATTGCTCCTGAGTATGAGTGATGGAAGCAGCTGGTGCAATCTTGTGGCCAATACCTTGGTAGCTACCTTGATTGCCACTAGACATAAACTGATCGGTCGAAAGTCTTCAACATGTTCGGGGCTTTCCTTCTTTGGTATGAGACACACTAATGTATCATTAGAGCCTTTTGGGAAAAAACTTGTTTCAAAAAAATTTACAACAAAGGGATGCAAATCCTCATGAGTCAAGTCCCAAAAGCGTTGATAAAATAATGGTGAAAAGCCATCAATACCAGGGCTTTTTAATGGTCTCATCTCAAAAAGGGCAGCCTTTACTTCCTCCTTGGTGGGTATTGTTAGCAGTGCTTCACTTTCAACAGGGGTAATTTCAAATTTAAACCATGTAAAGCTTCCTCCAACTCTATATCATTGACCTCCATTGATGAAAATAGCTCTTCATAATATGTAGAAAATAGGTTGTAAATGGTACCTTCTTGTGAGCACCACATCCCTGCTAAGTTTTTCAGTTTTAGAATACAACTTCTTCTTCTACGGACCAACGTTGCGGCATGGAAGAAAGTTGTATTTTGATCCCCTTCATTAAGCCACTGCACATGTGATTTTTGTTTCCAGAAGATTTCCTCAGCTTCAAGCAAAGATCCCAGTTCTGTTGCAATAGCATTTTCGCTTTGTTGAGATTGTTCTTGAACAGGTAGTCCTTGTAACTCTGTTAATTCCTTCTAAAGCATAGAAATTTTGTATTGCAGGTTCCCAAAACATTCTTTGTTCCAGATAGTTAAATTTGTTTGAACATTGGATAACTTTTTAAAGAGAGGTAATGGTGCATTACAAACGATTACTTGCTTCCAGGCTTTTGTAATCACATCTACACAACCTGAGTTTTGTAACCACATTGCCTCAAATCGAAAGGGTCGATGTCCAGTAGTTGGCATACCTTCTGTATTCATGGTAATTGGAGCATGATCAGACATTAAGGCTGTATCTACGAATACCACCGATTCATGAAAGGAATGGATCCACCCAATTGTTGCCAACGCCCGATCCAAACGTTGTCTCACATTATTTCTTCCCAACCGTTTGTTGCTCCATGTAATGGCTGCACCCTGATTTCCCAAGTCAGTAAAACCACATACTTCCACCATGTTTTGAAAGCCTCTGACCTGTTTCCCTCCTTTCCGATTACCTCCACTTTTTTCTTGCCAAGATAATATGGAATTGAAATCCCCTATTGCCAACCATTTCCCTGTTCTACCTACTCCTAATTGTTCCAATGCATCCCAAACAGCTTGTCTTTGTGCTTTAACAGGATCTCCATAGACCAGAGTCACATAAGCATCATGGGTGTTTTCAAACCTGAATTTAGCATCAATGAACCTTAAGCACGTTTGCAACACTTCAATTTGTATGCTGTCCTTCCATAACATAGCCAAACCTCCCGCTAAACCTTTTGGATTTACTACAAAATAATTGTCCATCTTTAATTGGCATAGGATCTTCTCAACCTTCTTCTAAGAAATTTTAGTTTCCATTAAAAAGACCACATCCGAATGCCTCATTTTGACGAGATTCTTTAGGCTTCGGATTGTAAAGGGGCTCGCAAGACCTCTACAATTCCAGCTTGTGATGATCATGACTACCCGTGGGGCTGGATTTCCCCAGCCTCCACGGGGTTCTGCATTAAAAAATGCACCTGTGAATCTACCTCCTTGCTCACTTCATCTGAGTTCCTGGCAGCTTCCGAGCTTCTGCGCTTTTTTGAATTTTTTTTCCTTCCCTGTTCAACCGTTTCATGGTGGGACTCACTGGTTTCAGTTGATTGGGTATATAAGGTAATTTGAGAGGATGGGTTCAGGTGGACTGGGCTGGGTAAGGTGGTTTGTGATGGTGGTGGGATTATTGTTTAAGAGGCTAACTGGGAATGGGCTTGGGATATAATAGGAGAATGGGCCTAGTTAGTTGAGGTTAAGTGGTATAATGGTATTGGGCTTGGGCTTTGAGGATCCATGGGATTAACCACAGTTGGGTTGTTGGTTAAGGGGGGTTGAACCACAGTTGAAGGTTGGTTTAAGAGATTAGGGTTTAATAGAGAAGAGTTCTTAAGGCTCGGTAGGAGAGAGAAAAGGAGGCGTTGAATATCTGCAAACGGAGAAGGCAATGGGGAGGTGGTGGCCTGAAGATGTGGGTAATGTTGCAGAAGAGTCGTCAGATGGGAAGGGGAGTTGAAGGGTGTCGTATTCAGGCTGTGAGTGAGCAGCTCGGCCTGCAATGGCTGATCTGATAGAGGATTTCCCTGAAAAAGGTGATTTCCTAACAAAAGGTTCGTTGAGGTGGGTTGGGTCGCAGGTACAATTGAGGCGGTCTGAAGCTGGTGATGCAGGTGTTGGAAGACATGGGAGGTCGGAATCATGGAGTTCTTCAAAAGTCGTTCAGTTGCCGGTACTTCTCCTTCCTGAGCTCCGGCGGTTGCAGGTTCTTGCAGGTTTCAACGCTTCTTGAAGTGATCGGATTCACTATAATGCAGATTGGGGGCATTATAAAGCAATCGAGCATCCGAGATTCCTCCTCTGATCTGCTGTCCCAGTCGGATTCGTCTTCCTTGGCGAACAGCTTCAGCGAACAGATTGGGGCAGTGCTGTTCTTCGTGCCCTAGAATCCCACACATATAACAGAAGAGTTGTAATTTTTCGAATTTTATGATGGCTTCAGACTGTGCACCGGAACGTTGCCGCAAGTTTACTCTATGTTTCAGTGGTTTACGGCAATCCAGGGTAATCCTGCAACAAAAATAGTTAACTCTTTCTCCCATTTGCATACCTCTCACAATCATTCCTCTTCCAGGTTTGCCCAACAAGGTTGTGAGTTGAAAGCCAAATTCCATATTCAGAAGCTCCATCGGAATACCGAGAAACTGGCGCCAGAAATCCGCATGGGTAAACGCCCAGTTTCCTTCCTCTTTCTAGGGCTCCAACATCAGCATGTTACCAGACACCGACCAAGGTGACTCTTCGATCACATTAAACATGTCTTGTTGGTGGCTAAACTGAAACATGTAGTGATCGATCTCCATTTCTGTGATTTCCACTGGTTGTGCTAGATTCCAAGCTCTCGGAAGTGCCTCGTATATTACTTATTTCCGGTATGGTATCCCATTTAGAACCTTACCCACCAGCGTATTAAGCTTGGTAATAGCAGCCCTAACTGCTATTACATCATCGACATCAACACCTTCATCATCAGAGGAAACACTCCAAAACTCTCTGCATTGTAGTTGTCTCTCCAGGTTTCCCGTTGAGGAGGATGCCTGCCTCTCCCTCTACCCATCATCGAAGGTCGTAAGTGAGCCTTCAAGAAGGGTAGCAAACGTATTCCGGCAGTCTTAGGAAGAACACTCACTAGGAGGAAGTAGAACACTCACTGAGGAGGATTGTTTTCTACTCAAAATGATGTATTCCTTGGTACTCAAAATGATGTCTTGCATGAAAAAGTACTGTAGTGCAAAACCTTTTCGACCAATGAAACAGAATTCAATGAAAAATTGCTTCATCAACCCAAAAAAATAAAAAAGCATTCACAAAGTATTAAGTACTCAAAAGGCCAGAATCTTGGTTGAACTCTAAAGGTGGATTGGGTTTCATTATAAGGAATTCTAGAGGTGAACAATTGGCTGCAGTTTCTATTCCTATTGATTTTTCTGAGGTAATTGAAGGTGAGGTCATGGCATTAAGAGAAGGACTTCTTCAATGTCTAGGTGAAGGCTTTTGGTGGGTGAAAGCGGAGGTGGATTGCCAACCCTTAGCCAACTTCGTCAATGGTATAGCGGAGTTTCCTATATCCATTCATCATGTGGTTAAGGACATCAATTTCTTGGCCTCTAAATTCTTAGATTGTGTGTTTGTTTTTTCTCCAAGGGAGACTAACAGCTGTGCTGACTTCCTGGCTAGGATGGCTGTCTCTGTGCCGAGCAGAGTTCACTGGCCAAGGTCCACTTCTTGGTTATCCAAGCTTTGTAACTCGGATGTTTGTGCTTCTTTGGTTGAATGAATTTGAATTACCCAAAAATAAAAGAGGCCAGAATCAAATTGTTTAAATCTCACAGCGGGAGAATAAGTGTTGATCCAGAGGCTACAGTCTTTCACCAATAGAAATTCATCATTTCTAATCTGACGAATAGAAGCTGATAGGCAAGCCCTCGACACGGATCGGTTCCTAATCTAACGGCTTTGTTGCGTTCTCGGGGGAAACAGAGAAAGCTTTAAATAGTTTCACCTGGACAAGTAAATCTTACATTGCAGGCTTGTAGCACAAGAAGAAACACAGCAGAAGAGGAAGGAGGAGGAGACAGAAGAAGATGTCGGGTAGAGGCAAAGGAGGGAAGGGATTGGGAAAGGGAGGAGCGAAGAGGCATAGAAAGGTGCTGAGAGATAACATTCAAGGCATCACAAAGCCTGCAATTCGTCGTCTCGCAAGGCGTGGAGGCGTCAAGCGTATCAGCGGTTTGATCTATGAGGAGACCCGTGGAGTCCTCAAGATCTTCCTTGAGAACGTTATTCGTGATGCTGTTACTTATACGGAGCACGCTCGCAGAAAGACAGTGACCGCCATGGATGTGGTTTATGCACTCAAGAGGCAGGGCAGGACTCTCTACGGGTTTGGTGGTTAATCGTTAGGCAGAACATTGTTTGTTCTAGGGTTTTTTTGGAGGTCAGAAATATGGTTTATATCTGTTCTCAATTTGCATTTTTACATGTTTCTGGTGTGGATATCCCTTTAGTCATCTGGGTCTTGTAAATTTTTGATGGATTAGTAGATTAAAAGGCCATTTTGCTATTAAGAAAAACCTTTGAGTTGGCTCTCTGGATTTTTATTTGATTGGTTATGCTCTTATAAAGACCCTAATGGTGAGTTTTAGCGGACGATTATGAAATCAGAGCGTGATAGTTGACAACTAGTAGATGCCAATTAAGCTTCACCCAAGAAAAATAAAAAATTTCTTTTGAGGCAAGAAATCAAAAATCAATAATCATATTCCCCAGATTTTTTGTTCATTTCACTAGTGAAGGTTGGTTTGTCTCTAATCGTTGAGTTTCAGGAACGGTATGGTCTCTTTCACCCTCAATTAGCATCTTGCATATTGAAGACTTGAACGTAGTTGATGAAATGCTTCAGTATAAACATTGAAATAGCTCACTGCCATCCAAATCCTGTAGCTGGTTATCTATGATTCTAGGTGAAAGTGAAACGAATTTCTTGATTCCAAAACAGAGGCGAAAAGTGCACCAGTAGTGTTCCAGTAGCTGTGAGTCAGTCACTTGCCATTGGACTATCTGATTGATCTGTTCAAGAAACTTGGAAATGGAATCCGAAATGAAGACTGCTCAAAGCAAGGTGGGTTTGTGGGCTTAAATTGTTCACCGTCCTTCAGAACCCTTTCTGTTAATAATTACATCAAGCAACGGTTCGGTTCTTTGTCTCTTCTTTTATATTATAGAGGTTCTTTCAAGAATTCTTCTTGAATGCCGATCCCTGAACTCTTTCAAGGGAATCAAAGTGGTGCATAATGCACCTCAAATAACCCACCTTTTCTTTGTTAATGATGTTTTCATCTTCTCTCGAGCCACTCTGAGGATTTAATCTCAATCAAAGCAGCATTTGACCTTTTCTCTTACCTTTCTGGTCAAACCCTCAACTTGGAAAATAGTGTTATATTCTTTGGCTCGAATGTTCATCTGGATATGAGGAAGCCTTTAGGGAAAGTATTGGATATTCATCACTCTTGAATTTTGCAAATATCTCGGGTACTTTCCTCAAACCCAGTAGATCCCAACATAAAGATTTCAATTTTGTGTTAGATAGAATTCAATCTAAATTCCAGATTTGGACCTCATCCAAACTTGGTTTTGCTGGAAGTGTTGTCTTGGTTAAGTTTTCAATTCCAAACTACTATATGTTCCTCTTTGCCAGTCCAAATACAATATGCACTAAGATGGATTCCATTTTTTCAAAATTCTGGAATGGGGATATCAGTAAAAGATCATAACTTTACCTGGCTGCATTGCTTGGAATACTGTCTGCCTATCTCTTTCTAAGGGTGGACTTGGTTTCGGGAGATGTGTTGTTCCTAATAAAGCACTCTTGATGAAACAAGGGTGGAGATTAATCTCAAATCCATCTTCACTAGGTAAAGAAGGATACTGAATCGAGTTGGTTGGTGTCATAGGGGAAGTATCTGGACTACATGTAGTACGTCATTATATGACATTGCATTGGATTAAAAACCCCGACATGCACTAATACTCATGACAGTGGTCGGGGTAAGAGAGTGTTGACCTAAACCCCAACCATGGTTGATTGATGAGGATTGAACTCCTTTGCCCGGGATCCCAATAGAGGTAACCAGTCTGTGAGGGATCAGAGTGATTAGACTTACCTAGAGGAGGGCTAGTGTTACATCTTAAAGCATGTCTGTCATCTAGAGACTTGCATAGTTAGATTTATAGCCGCATCAATATAGTTGCATATCATTCTTTACATATGTGCTTACTTTGATATGCTATTGATATGTATGTGAGATGTGATTTCCTTATTGAGTTCATTAGAACTCACTCATTTCTCTGTGTGTTAAATTATATTGTACAGATGGTACTCCCGAATCAGGAGAAGTTCCGTATGACTGGAGCAACTCTTGTGAAGAGAATGTGCTACCGTCAGTGAGAGACGGAGAAGTATAACATGAAGCCTCCTGCAAATGCATGGAGTGTACTTATAGCACCCATTGACGGCAGAAGAAGACAGATCGCTCGGCATTTTGAGAAGTCTTTGGAGCAAAACTGGAGAACTCCCTATATTGCTAGAACTGAATCAAAAGTTATAGCCCAGGAGCGAGCTATAGGAAAGAAACTATTTTAATTTAATTATTGCTTCCACTGAACTCGAAAATTTTTGGAACTTGACTACTTTGATTATTTTCTTTGATTTATGCTTGGAGTATTTTGGACTCCTGTAATCCTTTTTGATTAATTAATTGAACTTACTCTTGCTCTTGATTGCTATTACTTGCATTTATTATTATTGATGATAAAATCGTGGATCCTGTGACGGATCGCACCTACGGTTGTCGGGCAGAACCGATACCGACGAGTGGGGTGTGACAGTCTCATCCTAAAAGCCTTTGGAAACCCCAAAACTAATAAGCATGTATATTGTTTTATTTAAAATAGTTCTAACAGTCTTGTGTCTCTGAATTCCCTTGTCCTTACAATACTTATTAATTATATCATTAACAAATTCTAACCCATTATCATTTCTTAATGTTTTGACTTTATTTCCACTCAAGTTCCCAACTAAAGCAACCCATTTCTTAAACCCGATAAATATCTCATCTTTGGTCTTCAATAAGAATACCCAAGTCTTCCTAGAGTACTTCTGAACTATGGATAAGGAGTTACCTCCATAAGACTTGATTGATGCAAGTCCCCACAAATCAACATTTCTGTAATCTAATGTAGCACTAAATGTGTGGGACCCAACTCCAAAAGTTAACCTATGTTGTTTACCTATGACACAATACTCACAAAACTCTAAATTTCCAACCTTGTGCTCCAAATAGACTTTGTTCCTTTAGAGTTTGAAGCCCTCTATTACTTATGCGCCCTAATCTATAATGCTAGATACTTGTACAATCAGACTCAATAAACAAATAACAAGTACTTGAAACTTCCTCTAAATAAGTACTTGATAAGCATGCATTTACCAATATTTATTTGATTTAATTCCCCATACTTATTTAATTGAAGAGAGCCAATTGAGTATTTTTGTGTATTTTTCAGAAATAAGGTGATTTTGGATATTAGGGATAATATGGAGTAAAGTTGGCAAATATATTATATATTGGTGAATTTTAAATCATGGCATTCAAGTTTGCTGCCCAAGAAATCATGAAAAGTGAGATCTTAGCCAAATTGGAAACAGGTGGAGGTATAAGGAACAAAATTGGTAATATATTTGAAAATCGGGTAAACAAACCTACCTTTAGTATTTAGGGCATATCTCTCTCGTATGAGCTTGGATTGCGGTGATTCAAGATGCTATAGAACAATATTGAAAATATCTACAACTTTATAGTTTAAAGTGTTTCCAATATTCGAACGAATAAATGTCAAATCAACGGGTAAAGAGAGGGGATTCATTGTGTGTTGGGAGACATAAAAGAGAAGCCAACCACAGAGAAGAGAAGAAGACGGCTCACATCTCTTATTGCTGAAGAAAAATACCACAACTCTCTCTCTCTCTCTCTCTCTCTCTCTCTCTCTCTCTCTCTCTCTCTCTCTCTCTCTCTCTCTCTCTTGCTATGTTTCATCTTTATTTTTCTTATGAACTTTGTGATAATGAGTAACTAGTTTCTTTTCTTTGGGATGTAGATGAACCATGCTTATTTCATTAATATGATTGTTCTATATCTTCTAGTTGATTGTGTTTGAGTTTGGCCAAAGATGTTTTATAGCTCAGCAAACTAAGCGTGCCAAGCTTCCGCCAAGGACGATAGTCTTGCGAAGATAGGGCATATCTAGGAGGACCATCCCTAATTTACTTTGAAGTGTAGAGTTATATCGGTTAGGAAAAAACATTGGGGATTCAAAATCCCAAAGATCTTCACGTATTCATAGTTAACGTTTTTGCATTAATTAGTAGATTTAGTTTAAATTTAGTTTTGTTGAATTCAATCTTAGTGACTTAGCCTTTTAGTTCCCTATAGTTCGACCACGTACTTTCTGCTTGCTAGATTAGTATAGGATTTTATTTTTGATTGATTAGCGACACAATCAGTACTACTATCTAAAACATACAAACCAAACTGAGATCTGCCTCTCATATGCATGTGAGTCCTTAGTTATAGTAAGAACATCTCTAGTAATGCTAATGTCAAATCTAGCACTATCAAGGATGCTAAGGAAATCAAATTCCTCTTCAAATTAAGAATGTGTCTTACATCATGCAAAGTAAAGATAGAGTTTGTATGAGTAACCAATTTAACTATGGCAATGCCAACTACTTTGCTTATATCATTGTTGCCCATTAACACTTTTACATTGTTGGAATTTATTGATTTGATTAATAAATTAAATGCCCAAGGGCAATATTGGAAACTCACTATTAGGGCGGTTACAAAATAGGTTATATATTTTAGTAACCACCGCATTAGTGAGTAAGTAACGGAGTGATTCATTCGCACGAGCGAATCTCTGAGAAACGGCGGCTCCATCTCTCTCTCTCTCTCTCTTAGAATCGCAGGCTTAGATTTTCTTCTTTGCTTGTATTTGATCTTCATTCCGTTAATTCACGGCATTTGGGTTGTGGATATTATTCCCTTTCCCTGTGATTGAGGAATCTCGCCGGTAAATCTTTGGTGGTGGAATGAGAACGTGGATCTAGACTTCCGCTGCGAATACTTCAAGTAAGGGAAAGCAAACCCAGGTAAGGAATTTTTTTTTCCCATCAATTAATTGAATTACTTTTGATGTATTACCAACATTGGCATCAGAGCCATTGGTTCCCACGTTTATTATTCCTCCCTATTGTTTAATTTTATTGTATGGATCCAATGGGAGGATCAAGGGTTTAATACGAAACCCATGGGAAGATTGATAGGGTTTTTGGAAACCTTTAATTTTGATTCGGTTCCGAGTGGGAGATCCTTGTGGATTTCCCTAATGGAGATTTGCATGAATTGATAATCCATGATGAAAATTTTTTGTTGGATTTTTTTCATGTGTTTTTTGGATGATTTTTGAGTGAAAAAACGTGTTTTACTGTTTTTTTCCGTTCAAGAAAAATTGAAAAATCGCCGTTTTTTGGTCACTGTGGACCAGACGGACGACCGTCTGACCAGACGGTCGTCCGTCTATTATCAGAGTGGTCACAGTGACCCAGACGGAATTTCCGTCTAGGAGACGGTCATCCGTCTGGGCCAGACGGTCGACCGTCTGAACCAGAAGATCATCCGTCTGGTCACAGAATGCCAGACGGAATTTCCGTCTGGGCAGACGGTCATCCGTCTGATCACAGAATGCCAGACGGAATTTCCGTCTGGGCAGACGGTCATCCGTCTGGGCATAAAAGGCAGACGGAATTCCGTCTGGGCAGACGGCAGTCCGTCTGGGAGATGGATTTTTTGGAAATTGGTGCATCCGATTCGAGAATGTGTTTCTAACTACTTTGGACACCAATAGCCCAACAGTCTGTGTGATATTTGGGCATTGAAGGCCTATTGGGGCCTAGTGGGAGCTAATGAGGTAGAAGTGTTCTGTGTGAACCACCTCATAGTTTTAACATGATTGCATGTTTTATTTTAATAAAACTATTTTTTTATTTATGGGTCTATCAATCATGTTTCTTGCACAGAATGAAGTTAGTGTATAAGTCTATGTGGGTTTGCATGAGAATTTGATTGAATGTTTTTTTAGCATCTCTTTTGGTTTAAGTGCTTATCCCATAGGTTGACTATGCTAGTGTGATTTTTGTTGCATGAGTTGTGTTTTATGCTAGATTTATTGAACTCATCCTAGTATGTAATGTCTCTAGAATAAATGGCTGCTACCAAGAGCATTGTTGCTGACCTCACTAAAGGAGATAAGCTGAATGAGAGGAATTATGACCTCTGGCACCGAAAGGTGCAATATCTCCTGGAAGAGCAAGATATGCTTGGAGACCATAAACCAGGACCATGAACCCACACGAGGAAGGTACCACTTGCCACGACATCGCGGGGACCTTGATATATACAATGCTTGGAAGAGGAAAGACCGGGTAGCCAGGATTACAATCCTGAGCTCCATGAGGGATGACCTGATGCTTCGTTATGAGAAGCATAGGACTGCAAAGTCTTTGTGGGAGGCTGTGAAGTTCCAGTATGGAGGGACTTCCACCACAAGAGGCCGCCAGCTCGGACTCACTTTTGACGGTTATAAGATGCGCCAGGGTCACTCCATGAGGCAGCATATAACCATCATGTCTAACATGATTAGTGAGTTGAGCGCATGTGGGCGCCGAAGAGGCGATGAGGAGCAAGTCTCCATGCAGTCATCGGGTCATTGCCAAAGACTTGGGAGCATATGAAGATCTTCTTGACTCATGCTGATGAGGTCAAGACTTTCGATCAAGCTGCCAAGCACCTTGAGCTTGATGAGGATCGGATGTTGGCCGATACCCCTCAAACTGATGTGTTTGCTGCTGAAGCTAGCACTAGTAAGAGTGCAGGCTTCAAGCGCAAGAGAGAGAAATCTCAACCTCGGCGGTCCAAGCAAAGTAACCGGGGTGGGAACAAAAACAAGAGTGGGCCCAAGCGTTCAAGGGGGACTAGTGCTTGGCAAGAAGAAATCAGCTTTGATTTGCTTCAAGTGCCGAAAGCTCTGGTCATTTTGCTCGTGATTGCCTTGAGCAAGAGGTATGTCTTGTGTGTTATACCTCATCTTGTTATGTAACAAGTTCTACTATGCTTGCTGAACTAAATCCTTTGTGGATTGTTGATTCAGGTGCGACAGAACACATAACAAGGGAACGCTCGAGCTTCGTGGAATACCGTCGTATTCCAAGAGGAAGCAAAAGGATAACGATGGGGAACAGCTCAAGCGTGGAGGTTCATGGCATAGGCACATGCAAATTAGTTTTGCGAGGTGGCCGACGATTTGTTACTCCATGATGTCTTGTATGCTCCAGACATTCGGCGAAATCTTGTTTCCGTTATTTATCTTTTAAGACATGGTTTTAGAATTGTATTTGAAAACAATTCTTTGGTTTTGTATCTGGGTGATACGGTATATGGTTATGGTTTTCTTGATAATGGTTTCATTGTATTGGATACAATTGATTATTCATTTAATTCTAGTAATGTTTTTGTTTGCCAAAATACTGTGTGTATTGATTCTAATTTGTGGCATGCTAGACTAGGACATATTGGCTTAGATAGGATGAGCAGGTTGGCAAGAGAAGGTCTCTTAGGCCAAGGTTCACTATCGATTTGCCAACTTTGTGAGTCATGTCTAGCAGGAAAAGCAACTAGAAAACCATTTAAAAAGGCTTTGAGAGCCTCTCTTCCTTTAGAACTTATCCATTCAGATGTGTGTGGACCCATGAATGTGCATACTAGAAAAGGACAGTCATATTTCATCACATTCATAGATGACTATACAAGGTATGGTCACATTTATCTAATTTCTCATAAGTCAGAAGCTCTGGAATGTTTTAAGAAATTCATGAGCTTGGTTGAGAATCGATTAGATAAAAGGATTAAAACTCTTAGAACGGATAGAGGTAGAGAGTATCTCTCCGATATGTTCAAAGGGTTATGTGATGAAAAGGGGATATCTAGACAACTTACTATTCCGGGGACTCCACGACAAAATGGGGTTCTTTGAGAGGAGGAATAGAACCTTGCTAGACATGGTGAGATCCATGATGGCGCGAGCAAATCTACCCATCTCTTATTGGGGAGATGCTTTCTTGATCTGCGGCCTATATCCTCAACGAGTTCCAACCAAATCGGTTCCTTCCACACCATATGAGTTGTGGACCGGAAGGAAGCAGATTTGAGTTACTTGCGCGCATGGGGATGTGCGGCATATGTTCACTCTACTTCTCACCAATATGGAAAGCTTGGACCCAGAGGAAGAAAGTGTATCTTTGTGAGATATTTCTGAACCCTCAAAGGGCCATGTCTTCATTGGACTAGATGAGAGTGAGAGGAGAACGGAACTTGAGTCTAGGGATGCAACATTCTTGGAGAATGATTTCCCATCTCTTTCAGGAGTTAACAAAGAATCATCGGAATTCTTTGAGATACAAGATAGTGGTCTTGTCACTCCGGGGATTCAGATTCTGGATAATGAACACAGGGGTTCATCCGGAAGATCCTAGTGGGAGTGGGAGTGCAGATGTGATAGCTACCTTAGACGGTGAGCAATCGACATGCACTTGCGCCGTAGTAGGCGCGGGCTAGTTCCTCGTCGACGTTTCGACATAGAGGATGAAGCCTACATGGTAACTCCTGAAGAGATCGATTGTGAGATGATTTCGGTCGATGAGCATGAACCAAAGAGCGTGCGGGAAGCTCTTGCGGGGTCAAGCTCAAAGGAATGGTTAAAAGCAATAAAGGAAGAGTTGGAGTCGATGAAAGTTAATCATGTCTGGGACTTGGTTGACTTGCCGCCGGCCGAAAGGCGATTAGGAACAAGTGGGTTCTCAAGATCAAAAGAAAGGCGGATGGATCTATTGAGAGATTCAAGGCTCGTTTAGTGGCTAAGGGCTACACCCAACTAGAGGGCGTTGATTATGAGGAAACTTTTTCCCCTGTGGTTAGGTTTGCCTCAATTCGCCTCATTCTAGCCATTGTTGCTCAGTTGGACTTGGAGCTTTATCGGATGGATGTAAAACTGCTTTTCTCAATGGAGAACTTGAGGAAGAGATCTATATGGATCAACCTCAAGGCTTTGAAGCACATGGACTTGAGCGCAAAGTGTGCAAGCTTAAGAAGTCCATATATGGCTTAAAGCAAGCATCTAGACAGTGGAATGTGCGCTTCCACCAAGCTATGATGGAAAATGGTTTTTCCATGCTTGAGGAAGACCACTGTGTTTACACCAAGAGATCTGATAATAATTATGTCATTCGACACTTTGTACGTAGATGACATACTTATGGCTAGCAATAGCAAGGAGCTATTGGAAACCATTAAGAAATGGTTGTCCTCCGTATTTGATTTGAAGGACATGGGTGAAGCAAGCTATGTGCTTGGTGTCAAGATTGTCAGAAATAGGAAAAAGAGATTACTGGGTTTATCTCAAGAGACCTATATTGACAATGTCTTGACGAGATACCAGATGCACAACTGCAAACCAATTGATACTCTAGTGGAGAAGGGTTTGCATTTGAGCCTTGATATGGGTCCTAAGACTCCAGAGGAGAGAACCAAGATGGAAAGAGTTCCATATTCCAGTGCGGTGGGTAGCCTTATGTACGCTATGATGTGTACTAGGCCGGATATTTGTTATGCGGTGGGTTTGGTTAGTCGGTACCAATCAAACCCGGGCATAGAGCAGCTTGGAAAGCGATCAAGAGGATATTGAGATATCTCGGAGGAACGAGTAACTACATGTTGTGTTACCAAGGATCGGATTTGCGGTTAGTTGGCTATAGTGATGCCGGTGGGCTGGAGACATCGATGAGCGCAAATCAACCTCACGGATATGCTTTCTTGCTGAATGGCGGGGCCATTTCGTGGTGTAGCAAGAAGCGGCTTGTATATCCCTCTCGACCATGGAAGCGAGTATGTGGCATGCTCCGCTGCGGTTCAAGAGGCTGTTTGGTTGAGGAGATTCCTTCGACATACTGGGATTGTGATGACATCCAAAGAGGCTGCCCTTGTCTCTTTGTGATAGTACGGCAGCTCTTAGCTATGTCAAGGACCCCAAGTATCATGGGAAGACCAAACATATACAGTTGAGATATCACTTTGTTAGAGACATTACATCAAGAAAGAAAGTTGTACTTAAGCACATATCTACTAGTTTGATGGTAGCTGACCCTCTTACCAAACCTATAGCCAAGGATGTTTTTATTTCTCATGTAAAATCCTTGGGCTTGCGTAGATTGTGACTTATTTTTGTCTTGAGACTTTCTTATTAATGAGTAATATGAGTTCATTCCAGCATTTATTCTTATTCACTTTACGTGTGATTGTGTTTCTTCTAGCATAAAACAACATATGTCAATAGGCAAGAGAATGGCTCACTCACACGAGCATTCGCCTCGGCGCCTTGGAGGCGAGCAGAGATGAGACGGATTGTGAATGACTTTGTGTAGGTCAATTCATAATCATGATGTCGCCTTGATTTGGAATCAAGATGAGTTTCTCTATTGTGAAGAGAATCGACATGAATGTTCCCACTATTCATGTTGCCTATAGGAGCCAAGTGCGAGTACTTTATGTGGCGCTAGGGTGGCGACAATAAAGTAACTCGGGTTAGGCGCAAGGGGTTGCGACTGGACTAAGACCTGTATGGTGTTGAGATGGACATACGTTCTATTGTATATAGAATGTTCCACCATAGCACATATATCATACTATGTGTGCTTAGCGATCATTGGAAATGAGAGGATGGATCCCTGCTCCTCTCATTGTGTGAGTCCTGGACCTTATGGTCCATTAGTGTTCTTAGTGACTTTCGACGACATCATGAAATGAAGGGTTGATGTGGCTACTTTGGGGTGTTACCTATGGTCATGATAGATTCGACCTAAAGGGGCACTACCGGGAAAGGAGTCAATCCTAAGTGTAGTGATGGTCTGGAGCGAAAGGAAAGGTTTGATTCAACTGCACCCTAAAAAGTGTTTGCTGGCGCCAATTGTATGTGTTACAGTAGTGAACATTTTAAGGACAAGAAGGTGATCTCTCAGAGGGATTGAGATACCTTTAGTCTGGTGAGTTTGAATAAACCTAGGACACTGTGTTATACTAATGCTTATTTGATTTGTTTCTATGAGTGATGTGCCATTTTGGCCTTCTGGGAAGGTTTCTAGTTTGGGGCTCACGCGTGCAGGTTTATCACTGGTCGCACAACCCATTTTGCCAGTATGACTTGTGGATATGAGTGTCTGGGACACAGGTGGTCTATGTATCTGGGATACATGGTGAAGAGATCAATATATATGTATATCGGGATATGCATGTGTGTGCGGGACACAAGAGGTCTATGTATCCGGGATACATAGCGGAGAGATTGAATGTGTATATCCGGGATATACAAGTGTGTCTGCGGGACACATTGAAAGATTAACACTTGCCCTTGTGCAAGTGGGAGCTGTTGGAATTTATTGATTTGATTAATAAATTAAATGCCCAAGGGCAATATTGGAAACTCACTATTAGGGCGGTTACAAAATAGGTTATATATTTTAGTAACCACCGCATTAGTGAGTAAGTAACGGAGTGATTCATTCGCACGAGCGAATCTCTGAGAAACGGTGGCTCCATCTCTCTCTCTCTCTCTCTCTTAGAATCGCAGGCTTAGATTTTCTTCTTTGCTTGTATTTGATCTTCATTCCGTTAATCCACGGCATTTGGGTTGTGGATATTATTCCCTTTCCCTGTGATTGAGGAATCTCGCCGGTAAATCTTTGGTGGTGGAACGAGAACGTGGATCTAGACTTCCGCTGCGAATACTTCAAGTAAGGGAAAGCAAATCCAGGTAAGGAATTTTTTTTCCCATCAATTAATTGAATTACTTTTGATGTATTACCAACATTACATTTTCAATCTTAGTCATGTAAGTAAACCAATGTAAGTGAGGACACATATGGTAAGTACATCCAGAATCAATAATCCACTCAGCATGTCTATCACTATCAAGATGGTCAACACTTTACAAGCATCTTCATATACATTTGCTTGACCATTACTAGTAGTAGGCATGTCAGAGTTTGAAGTTCATTTTCTTTCATTTTTCTTTTTTAGGCATAACAATTTCTTTTGAAGTGACATTTGCCTTTCACAAATAAATTCTACCCACTTCCATTGGCCTTCCCAGATGCTAATAGTTCTGACTCCCTATTCTTGAGAGCCTCAATGCATTAGTCATGGGTAACATTTTGATAGGCATACTTAATAGAGTTCTTAACAACAAAATAATCAACATGTAAGGAATTCAACAAAATGATAGCCAAGTCTTGTTCATCTAATTTATTTTTTTCCCTTGTGCTAGCCAAATCCTAAACTGGTTTTTTAAACATCTTCAGGTTTTGGTCTAGACTGATAGTAGGATCCATTTTAAACCCATAAATTCTTTCTTTTAAATAAATCATGTTACCTAAATTCTTATTTTGATAGTTTTTTTACAAACTTTGATGGGGGTATTGTTATCCTCACTTAAACATCTCATCACACCATCTGTGATATTCCATAACATGCAACCAATTGCATTTTCCCTAACTTCAGTTCTGAAGATAGGGTCAATGCCTTCAAAGAAATTATCTGGGTCATCTATAACTCTTAAAAATCTCTATTGGGCCATTAAGGCCCTTACCTTCCTTTTCCATATGCCAAAGTCGCCAGTACTATCACAATTTTCAATATCAACCTTTGAACTCCCTATTGGAGTTCTAAAATCAAGTTGTTTAGGGTATACACCCACACCTAAGGTCCCACTAGGGCTGGCAATAAACAATCTTGGGGAAATTACCTCCCCCAACACCTCAAACCCCTCTATAGGATCCACATTTAACAAGTAAGACAATAATCACTCAAATAACATAGATCTGAAATGAATTAAATAAGAATTAACACATTGTATATGTTGGCCAAATGATAGAAAAGTCAAACAGTAGTACAAGGGCCTACTTGGTAACCAATTGTTAACAAATAAGCCTCAATTATTCAAATGAAACATTCACAGATCAAGTATATATCACAAACAGAGTGAATAACATACATAAATATCAATTAAAATAGATCAATCCCTAACCGAAACCTAATTAATAAAATCGTTAATTAGAGAGGTATGAATTGCTAGAATTGATCAATACATATGGAATTTCACCACAACGATATCTTAAAACATGAAACTCATCATCACATAGCAAAAGCCCCAACAAATTTGACCCAAGAATCGAGCCAAACCGCAGCTCTGATACCACTATTGTAATGCCTTAGGTGATTAAACTAACAAAATTGAGAGATTGCTAGAATCACAGAGAGCGAGAGGGTTTGATGACGGAGTTCGATCCTTTCGGATCTATGTCTCCGGGCTCAAGATTAGAGCTTGGTGCACTATGAAAAAGAGAATAAATATCTTACAAATTACAACAAGAATGCCAATAAAGGTAGACCACAACCATGCGATCTCAACCACAAAAAAAATCCTTCGAAAACCATGCAACTAGCCGCTGCAATCACCACTGCAATAGAGCTCTCCGAGGACCCTAATTGTAGCGCAGAGAGAGAAGACGAAGAACAAGAATAACCCAGAAAATGCTTGATACATTTCAAGCCAACGAACCATAACGTAATATATACCCATGACTTGAACCAAGGGATTGGCGCCGGTTTAGATGGGTTCAAGCCAAGGTAAGATCAATCAAACGGTTCACTTAAATGAGGGCAATTACAGATTAGCCCCTCAACAGTATTGAATAAATCTAGAGGGAGACCATGAAATCAAACCCATAATGCAACTTGATTAAAACCCCAATTTCGTGGCTCATTTCATTTTTCTAACACTAGGAGATTGCTGGAAACAGTCCATGGCGCTTCTACAAGGGCATTATGTAAATCCATCTGGTGTTGGAAATGGAAATTGTAGTTATGCTTTTCAATTGAAGATGCTTAAACTAGGTATCTACAGTTCCACGCCAACAGAAGTGCATCTTCAATCGCTTGTTTTCGATATGGCCTCCCCTAAGTAATCATACCTTACCGAACATATTTCAAAAGAATGAATTTTTGTTTCAACGAAAGCATCATTGACTACTAATCCAACTGGCTCTTCCTTTGTTGTGAACTGTGGTGGATGCTGCCCTCTTTTTCCTGGAATATGTTCACCTCTTGAGGATGAATCTCTAAACCTCTGGAACTACAATGTAGCAAGGGTGAAGTTGTTCTCCCAAGATGTTGATCGGCTTGCGCAACCTCCCCGAGGTGGTTGGCCACCTCTAGGTCTCGGGTGGTTCGTGAAACTAATTTAGGAATAGTTTTGGTTACCAGTAGCTACTCATGAAGGAGGAGAGGAGAAATCACTCACGAAGGACAAGAAATCGGAGATGAGCTTTAATTACTTTAGTTCCTATTCTGGGGGTTCAAAGGAGAAGATTGAGCTAGTACTTTAGGTCAAAGGTAGAGTATGGAGGAGGGATTCTAGTTCCTATTGGGGGTAGGCAAGTGTAAGGGTATCCTAAGGTTTTGGGTTAAGTTTATTTTCTGGTTTTGAAAATTTTGAAAAAATATTAAGCCACCATAGGTTAGAGAAGTAGAAAGAAGAAGAAAAGGATAAAGGGGAGGGGGTTGTAACCATGTTTTAGGGTTAGGGAACAGTAGGGGTTTAACTATTATTGAAGGAAGGGATCCTAAAGGTTGTAGGTTACTTTTGGTAAAAGTATATACATCTGGACTAAATGTCAAATTTGATCTGGCCTAACTTAGTCCTGTATGGTTTAGGGTCAAAGCCCAGCTAGGATATTTAGGGTCAAGTCAGGGTTTTAAAAACCTGTCCCAAACCGCCCTCTGCAGCGCTAACTGAAGTGGATGTTGAGCATATTTAGTGAATGTCGTAGTTTGAACCTTTTTTTGAATGATACTAATGTTTGTTACTTTATAATCAAGGGATGTTGGATAATTGTAAAATTACTATTTATGCAGATGAATGTAAATTATATATAAAGAGGTAAAATAATTACTGTGGTTACTGAAAAATATATTATGGATGGGCGATATATCGCTGACACGAGGCGATATTTCGACTTTGCCATTTGGGGGCGACACGACACCCCCAACGACACCAACTGAACCATAAGTCAGCGATATATCGTCGACTTCTCGGTGATATATCACCAACGGTCGAAATTTCGACCGTTTGCAATATATCGCGAGATAAAAAGGGAGATTCGGGCGAATTCGATTTTTTAAAAGTTTCTCTCTTCTCTCACTTCTCCAGAGCTTCTCTCATTTTTCACACTTTTCACCATATTTTGGTCCAATCTTCGACATCTACGAGTACATCTTGCTTCCTTATTGCCAGATATCACGTTGTTTCTGTCGATCAGGAGCCGTTTCGTATAGATCTGGGAGTTTTTTCGTCAAACAGGTAACCATTATTCTCTAAGTAATTTTTGACAAAATGCATGCTATATGATGTTGAAATTAATATATGTTGAATACCATGAGCCGATCTACGATTTCACAAGAGGGGAATTTTTTTTTGCAAAGTATTTTATTTTTTTATTTTTGTGAGTAAAAAATTATATTTTGATTATCTTGTATGATTACTTTTTAAGTGATATAGTGGTTGTATGATGATAGAAAAAACATATGTGGAACTCTGTGAGCCGATCTATGGACCCACGGAGTCGAAATATTTTTTGACCCAAAAATTAATTATTTTATTTTTCAAGAAATATTAAAATATTAATAAAAATATCAATAATTATGAAAAATGGGAAAAATGGAAAAAAATGGGGGAAATGGGGGAAAATGTTTTGAAAATTATGGAATAATTATGTAAGTATTTTTCAACTGTTGGTTGTGTTGCCCATGGGGCTTCATCGCCAGTTTTGATATGGGCAGCCTATTTTTATAATTATATCATACATGCAATATTCATTATTTCATATATGATTGTTTATTTGTGTATAAACAATTATAATGATGTTGTTAATGTTATTTGAATGCAACAATCATCATATCTGCTGGTGGGAGTCAGAGGGGAACTAGGTCTTCCCAGGGTGGACGGGGACAAGGATAGGGACAGCCTAAGAGATCAGCAGTAGGAGGGAGGACTGACCCAGCATGGCAATATTGTACGGCTATTGATGGAGACAAAAATAAAACAAAGTGTAATTTTTGTCACAAAAAAATATACTCAGGTGGCATCAGTAGGTTCAAGTGTCACATCACTAGGAGTTCAAAGGATGTGACTACATGCACAGAGGCCCATCCAGATGTAATCAAGGCACTCAGGGATTTACAAAAACAGAAGGGGAAGAAGAAAGATGATCGGAGGAAAGTCAACAGAGCACTAGATGATACAGTGCGGGGACCGTAATCATACGTGGATGATTCAGATGATGATAGGGATGTTGATCTATTGATGTGGACAGAGATCAAGAGGAGAGGGATATGCGGCAGGCCATGGCAGAGAGCAGACGATTGCACCATCAAGAGCAGGATATGGCCAGAGCTAGAGCTATAGGAGCTGGTCCCTCTAGGCCTACAGGGGCTAGACCTTCTGATTCTGGGGGGAGGGTGGTGTATTTGGCATGTTTGGCAGATCACAGAGTCAGCGGGCCCCTCATACATCATGTTCAGACCGTTCAGTGCCACTGCCACGGCAACCATCTGATTATCCACGCCGTCAAGACTCGATCATGGAGCAGGATCCTGATACATTCAGGAGAAAACGAGCCAAGCAGCCCAAGATATCTGGTGCATGGAAAAGTATGGCAAAGAAGGTAAAGAAAGCAATGTCAAAGTGGATTTATTACAATCACATCCCAACAAATACAGCACAGGGTCCATACTATAGGAATATGAATGATGCTATTGCAGCGGCAGGCCTTGAACATGATGGTCCCAACCCTACAGAGTTGATGACCAACCTCCTTCAAGAGGAGAAGCAAAAGCTGTAGGAGTATATTGATAGTATGAAACCCTTTTGGGATACTTATGGATGCACCATCATGTCTGATGGATGGATGGACCGGCCCGACGAGAAAGTCCATCATCAACTTCATGGTATACTGTGACTGGAGAACTGTCTTCTTGAAATCAGTGGATGCTACTGGTCATATGAAAGACCACAAATATATCATGGGTCTCCTGCAGGATGTGATCAAGGAGGTTGGTAGGAAAAATGTGGTGCAAATTGTTACTGACAATGGCTCCAACTTTAAGAAGGCCGGTGAAGTGTTGATGGCTTCACCTGATTATAATCTTTTGTGGACACCTTATGCTGCACATTCAATTGACCTAATGCTGAAGGACATTGGAAAAATCAGCATTGTCCACAACACCGTTGAGAGGGCAAGACAGGTAATCAACTTCATCTACAATCATAATGTTGCTTTGGCAATGATGAGGAGATCATGTGGAGGTGAGTTGGTGCGACCTGGTCCGACACGATTTGCGACGAATTTCGTCGCCTTGAGCAGCATGCAAGATAAGAAGTCAGGCCTTAGATCCATGTTTACATCGCAGGAGTGGTTTGATTGGGCTGGATCCAAGTAAGATAACTATCTACTATTTCATCTTATAAATTATTATATTTATATTATGAGTTTATGATTATCTTGTATGATATCTATTGTCTATTGACTTAATCAGTTTGTGATAATTCAGCACGGCCAATGGGCGCGAGGCACAATACACAATATCATTTGATGATTTCTGGAGATGTGTTACTGTGGTGTTGCAGACCATAGATTCTATTGTAAAGGTCTTGCGAATGGTGGACTCTTCCTTGAGGGGACCCACTATGCCCCACTTGTATGCATCCCTTGAGTGTATGAAGGATGCTATAAGGGCAGCAAACCCTAGAGGACATCGGGTTCTTAGATATTGTCGATGCACGATGGATAGCTCATTTGATGCATCCTCTGCATAGGGCCGATAAGTAAATAATCTGGGTTGTTGATTTGTAGTTGTTGTGAAACCCAGCCCTAACCTTGACCCGAAAAAACCCTGTTGTTTTTAGGACCGACAACTCGAAGTAAAGCAAGAAGTCAGCTTTGGGCCATCCCAGTGGAGGACTTGGTGTCTGGCTTTGAATCCATGAGTGTTGATGACAATGTGCTATTTATGGAAACTGAATCTTGGTGAAGATCGGATTAGTTGATGGACTTGGAGTGTTCTCTATCATGGTTTAAAGGCATTTCTACCTATTAGGTAAGTCACTTGGTGTGTGTGCAAAACCCCTTTATGTTTGGATTTGATCTGAGCCTTCAATTCCCTGTTTTGAACTTGCTGAACTAATTGGTCGACTCATTGGTCAACTGAACCAGTCGACCAATCCACTCGACCAATGGGTTCTGTCTTTGGTAATTAGGTCTTGCTTGCTCTATTTAAGTCCAATCTCGAGTCTACTTCGTATTTTCTGCCTCCAAACTCTTTGGAACGAACCAAAGACCTCTGCAAGTCATCTCCCTTGCGCTCTTGGTGTTTATCTTGACGGATCTTCGTCAAAACTTGTGTTCTTATACAAAAAGGTATGTTTACACTCTCTTCTTCTTCTTTATCCTTGTTTTCTTTCCTTTTTGAGTTGAGACAGTAGAGGAGATGCTGCATTCTCTGTTGCAAACATCTCTGAACTTGTTTCTCATGATCTTCCTAAGGATTAATGGCTAAAGCAATGTCCGTAATCAGGATCATTGCAAGCTTTTGAAGGAATCATGATCTAAATCATGATCTTGTCTTCGTTTGCCTTTGATTTAAATTCTGATCTTCTTAGATCTATTTTACTGATCATATTAGTAGTCAATCGTTGTGTTTTCCTTACATGATCCATGATCTATCAATCTCTAGTTGTTTCTCCTCTATCATACCATGCTTTCTTCAAGTATCATGACTGATACATCTATGGTAAGTTTTGTTTCCTTATTTAGATTCAGGTTCTTAGATCTATTTATTGAAGACCTATGTATGCCTTCTATGATATCTTTATCAAAATCAATGATTCATTCTCCTATTGTTCGTGTCTATGATTTGTATTTTTAATTCTTCAAGAACCATGATTAATCTAATTATGGTAACTTTTATTTCCTAATTTGTGACTCTAAAACTTGATTCGGTTGATGTTTTGAAGTCCTCTTTATGTTAGGATACTACCAATATAGTTTACCCCTTGTTTAGTACCCTTTTGAACCACCAAATTCGGTTCTTTATTCTTAAAACTCTGATTTTGTACGCCACTGTCTCTGTTGGTCGAATGATTGGTCGACTAGGACAGTAGACCAATCCAATCGACCAATGAGTACAGCAACTCTAGATTTGGTCTGTTTTGGATGTTTTGATATCTTTTCTTTTAGGGATCTTTCCTAATATGTTGTATACACTTGTCTAGGACCTTCTTCTCAAGTTTGTCAAGGTCTTACTTGAATTTTTAAGATTCCTTTGCAAGTTATAAAAGGTAAGGATGATTACTTCCTTAACAACATAAATTGTATATCTTAGTTTCTATATTTGAATCTTGTTAGTTTATTTCCTTAATTAGATTCTTACAATGTTATACTACTGTTGTACTGTCTTGATATCAGTAGCATTACTTGTTTATATTAAATAGACTGATGTATGATTTACTTACCAGTTTTATACAAGTTGAATGTTATTGTTGATTTCTTTCCATATATGAAGTTACCATATATGTGAGGTTATGGATTGATGCTTGTGTATGCTTAAGTATGGTTTGGAAAGGGGAGGTGTCCTCTTGACACTTCTGTCCTAGGACTACTACGGGAATATTATGGGATGTTTCCGGAGATGCCCTTTGGACACCTTCCTAAACTGTTGGATGACATATTTAGGACTGTCTAGTAGTGTTTGTCTAGGATGTCCCGTTATGTCAGACCCTAATCGGAGGGGTATTGAGACTGAACGACCTGTGGTAGCAATGGGGATTCATGGGCGCTCAAGACCGGTAACCAATCCGTGAGAGGACAGGAATCACATTGTGGGGACCATTTATCGGTAGGGTTGCATATGGTTAGACTTGGGCTCACGGGCACTTAAGACCGGTAACCAACCCGTGAGAGGACGTGAGAGCTTCTCGTTTACCATATGTGGATGACCTATAGGGTTGATGAGTCCGTAGTCAGGGACTATGAGGACTCTAGTGTGAAGGACACCGGAAAGGATCGCCAGGGGCGAGGAATGGACGTATCTGGATCTGACTTGATGTAACTGAGTAGGAGACTTGCATTTGGCTAGGCTTGACCCTGACATGCGCTAGTACTTAGACCAATGGTGATGTGAGAGAGCGGTGACTTGACCCCTAGCCATGGAATGTCCTGAGGGATGCCAGACCCACTACCAAAAGGCATTGTGTGATGAGACCTTCCCAAAAAAGTATGGTGCTATGACTTAAAGCATGTATGCCAATAGAGACCAGCATACATAGAGTTAGATTCATACATTCATTGTTTGTCTCATACCATATTGTATTTATGTTTGCTTTGAAATCCTGTCATTTATGTTATTACGGTTTAACTGCCTTACTGAGTTTCTTTGAAACTCATTCCTTTTGTACAATGTTTTGTTAGATTATTCTACAGGTTCTGAGTATCATGACTGCTCGTATGAAGAAGCACAAGGAGAATAGGCATATCTCCAGGAAGGTGATTGCGGTTACGACAATTACACTGAAGATTCCGCGGGTGGTTATGCTCCGTACGATGCTTAGTCCGACTATTGAATGGAAGCGCCCTTGTGCCATTTATGAGATTTATACTTATAGAGACATTGTCTATAAGATTGAAAACAATTTAGTTACCTATTGTACCTGCTATTGGGATTAGATTTTATCTTGTTCCTTTTCTTTTAGAACTACTTTTCCGCTGGTTGTAGAGTGGGATTCCGCCTCACTTTACTTATTGATTTAGACATTCTGATTATCTTTCTACTCTGATCATATACATGGTGTATTCTTTCCTTATTTGGATCTTTGGTTTATCTATTGCACATCGATTATTATTGTTCATGATTATGTTATTGTTTATGTGGGAGGTTGATTACTCGATACCTGATCTTCGGGGCTGTGGATCACACTCTCGGGTATGCCAGTTAGGGTACCGGCTGGGAGGATGTGACAATTGTAGACTTGTATGCTTGTAGCATTGTAGGTGTTGGTAGTTGGTACTAATTTTAAGCTTTTTTAATTATGCAGCCTATTTTCTAAACCCTAAATATCAATATAGTCAACATTTAGGGTTGGACACAAACTTGTTGGATGCCTTGTTACAGGTGATAACGAAGTTGGATCCAGATGAGATGCTCCAATCATTTTTCCACAATGAGGTGAGACATTGGGAATTTCAAACGATTAGTGGGTTGTATTTATTGTTTAAATAATTTAGATAACCAATCAATACTAATAATTGTATTATTGCAGATCAAATTGTTTAGGGATGCATTTGGGTCTTTTAGTGGAGCTGCTGCTGTACGGGGCAGAGAAACCAGTGATCCAGGTTAGATACTTATATAGTTAGATCCTTAGATGCATAAATGTTTTGACTTTTGAGTTTCTAACTTAATGTTTTTGTGATAATGCAGCTGAATGGTGGTATCTCTATGGCAACAGGATCAGGATCCACTCCAAGAGGAGAAACCTGTTGGGAAGCCAGCGTCTAAATGATCTTGTATTTATTCATTATAATATGAGGTTGAAGCTGCAATATGCCAGGGAGCAGGCTCAGAATGATAGGCAACACATCAATCTTGGTGATATATTTGATGTGGCCGAAGATGAGCAAGATCCCCTCACTCAGTGGATGTTGAACAGGGGTGAGCCGATATTGGACCAACTTGGAGGGAGGCTTGACCCAGAACTAGCTCAAACTGCAGGGGTTAATGTGGATGAGTTTATGGCCACTCAAGAGGGTCAGGCACATGCAGAGGCAGCTGCCATTGCTGATGAGGATTGGATTATGGCACCAGGCACAGAGGAGCGGCAGGATGACGATCCAAATGACACACTCCCGCCTAGTCAGACTGGTCGAGATGATGATGATGATGCTGGTGGTGGTAGTGGTAGTGGTGGTGGTGGTGGTGGTGGAGGCATTGGAAAACGTCTACATGTTCCACTACCAGAGACAGAGCATCCCCCACTCAGATACACTGGGGAGAGTCATTTTGATAATGCCACCCAGGATTATGATCATGATGGTGATTATCAGCATGGTCGTCAATATCCTGATACGAGGCCGAGCCACCATCGAGGGGGGGCTGGCCATGACGGCCAGCAATAGCACAGAGGTGGTTATGATTATGTTAATCCTTGGGATGCGGCGATTGAGTCAATGGGGTCCATGAGCTTGGATGAGTCCGTAGGCTCCACAGTAGGTTATTGGCCTATGGGTAATTATGGTGTCCCTCTCCCTCCTTCACATGGACAGTATGATATGGGAATTAGTATCCCCTCTAGTTCTTCGTATCATGGGAGCTATGGTGTCCCTCTCCTTCCTTCACAATCAGAGTCATTCGTACCAACAAGGGAATCTGATGGCATGTGAAACGGTCCTTGGCCCTATTCTCACTTCCCTTAAATTGGAGTTCTCATGGTGGCGGAAGATGACCGTTATAGAACTGCAGTTTATGATTATCTAGATAACTTTCAATATCGTATGAGATGGGATGAGTATGTGAATTTGTTTGGGGGGCATCATTGAAGACCAGTCTGAGTCACAGGAGTTCGATCCACCTAGGCATAGTACTTGGTATTGAGAGTTCCAGATTTTATATGGTTGGATGACTCTATGTATTTCAATATTTGTACAATGAATTGTAGACTTTATATGATTTGGTTTTTATGAGTTTTTTTATTTTTAGTTTCGGGGCTTTCGTCCGCATACAGTAGGACATGGGTCGATTAAGAACATTAGTTTAGATGATGTTTTAGATCGAAATAACATTCCCAATGTGTTTATTGGCCTCAAATTAGGCTACACGTCAATTTCAGGTCAAAATTACCTGAAATACCCATCGAAACAGGGATTCGATTTTTCATCGAACCCCAACCAAAAGTCGGGCAACTTTTGGCGACATGTCGCCCGAGTCACCGTGTCGTCGTGTCGCCAGGGTCCGACACGGCAACAGGGTCGACATGTCGAACCTTGTGAATAAATACTATGTCTTCTTTTTTAAGATGCTACTATTCTTAGACATTTGCATTATAATGATGCAAATTCAAAAAGGGGTTTATCACATGTTGTAAGATATATCTTTAGTAATTACCAAAAAAAAAAAGATATATCTTTAGTATAGAGAATATAGGAGTGGAACCAGGATTCAATAGTTGGGGGGGGCGAATAATAAAAGTTCAAATTGGCGAAGCACCAATGCTTTTTCGCTACACATTATGTGGACCCTAATAAGACCCATTATGGTCCTACCTATGAATTATTTTATTATATTAAGGAATACGCCTACATATATTTTGTGGGGCCCACATATATTTGACAAAAATTTGTAAATTATCGGTAATGGTAATTTTTTTCAACAAGATATAGGTAAATTAAAGCATCAATTCAAAAAAAATACACATAACTTCAACCCTAAAAAGTCAGTTGCAAACCAAAATAATTTTTTTTAGGTAAGAGATGCAAACCAATGGTAGTTAGTTACCTTATTAACTATAGACATTTTATTTACAATATAAAATCAAATAACAAAAATTGTAGAAGAAATAAATAAATTGAAAAAGAGAAAGAGAACCTAATTGTGGAGAAGTTTTTTTTTCTAAATTTTCCTTCATCTACACTTATAGAATAAATAGAAAGAAAGAAAGAGAAGAGAATAAATAGAAAGAAAATAGGAGAGAGGAAGAAGAAAAGAGGAGATATGAGAGAATAAATTGGAATTGGGAGTTGGTTTCCATTA
The DNA here is from genome assembly GCF_041222555.1 of Hakea prostrata. Classification (NCBI taxonomy): domain Eukaryota; kingdom Viridiplantae; phylum Streptophyta; class Magnoliopsida; order Proteales; family Proteaceae; genus Hakea; species Hakea prostrata. Next base: position 64,475 of record NW_028291299.1, read on the forward strand.
GAAATGACATTTTGAATATCCAAAAAAATAAAGGAAATTAATATAAAAAGTGAAATAGCTAAGGAAATTATAAAAAAATTTAAAAATCCGGGGCCCGGGGCCCGGCCCCTTAGTGAGCCCCTGAGAGAATATATATAACTAAGAAAAATAAATTGAATGTAGCAACTTGTTGTAGGTCGTGATCAAAGTCAATTGAGATATAGAAGACGTGGAGAACCACTTTTAAATAAATAAATAAATAAATGGGATAATTACTGTTGCCCCCCTGTACTTTGACTTTATTACTAATAAAACCCTGTTCTTTACAAAATTACTGTTGCCCCCCTTCCTTATAACGGTGTTAAATAGCCGTTAAGTTTGAATATGTAATGTCCACTTTGTCCTTCATTAAAATTAAAAAATCAAAAGACGATACTACCCCATTTATAAAAACCAGATTAAATGTCAATTTTACCCTAACTTCATTTATTTTGAATTAAAAAAATATTAGTTTTTCACCTTCACTAAACTTATTTATTTTGAATAAAAGAAATTGGCAAAATTCAAATTCGATTTGGTTTCCCACCTTTTTTTTTTTTTTTTTTTTTTTTTTTTTTTTTTTTGGGGGACTGGTACTTTTTTAATATTGGAAACGAAACGTAACACCTCCCCATGGGAGTTTAGACTTTTAACCGTTTTACTAACCCACCATTGACGAAACCACAAAATCTTGCCAGAGAAGGAATTAACGAAGTAGGTGATATTCAGTTTCCAAATTTGAGTTGAATTCTATCTTCCCTCCTCTTCGGTTTCTATTTTAATTTTATTCAATTATTATTTCTTTATTTTGGTGATTTTTTTTAGAGTAAAACAGATTATGATTATTTTTTTCTCTACAATTAATTAAGGGTATTACTGTAACTTGACAAAAGGGTAAATAAGTAAAGAGATAAGTAAAAGGGTATTTTGGAATTTTTAAAAAAGATGGAGATGCCACATCATCAGTAAACTAACGGAACTTAACAGTAGGGGGGCATTAGTAATTATAGACAAAGTTAAAGGTTGGATTAGTAATTTTGCAAAATACAGGGGATACATTAGTAATAAAATCAAAGTATAGGGGGGCAATAGTAATTATCCCTAAATAAATATATATCATACTACTATTATAAAAGCATGTACTCCTCTTTTTTCGCAAATCTTTTTCTGTCCTTTTCTATCCTTATCATTGTTCCAAATACAAAGAATGTTATACTATTTTTTATTAATTAACTTATTTTTACAAGGATAATTTAGACATTTTGGTCATAAATTATTATTAATTTATCATTAATTTTTATCCGTCTCTTAATTTCTCTCCCGATTTATCTCACAACCTCTCTCAATCTCTCTCAAAGTCTGTCGCTCTCTATATCCCTCTCCCTCTCGACTACTTTTATAAAAGCATGTACTCCTCTTTTTCTGCAAATTTTTTTCTGTCCTTTTTTGTCTCTATCATTGTTCCAAATACCAATAATGTTGTACTATTTGTTATACTTTACTTATTTTTACAAGGATAATTTAGAGATTTTAGTCATAAATTATTATTAATTTATCATTAATTATCCGTCTCTTAATTTCTCTTTCGATTTATCCCTCGACCTCTCTCAATCTCTCTCAAACTCTGTCGCTCTTTATATCCCTCTCCCTCTCGAACTCTCTCTCAAAGTCTGTCCCTAATCTTTCTTATAAATCATACTATCATACTATTATAAGAAAAATAAAATCTCCTCGGAAATTTGAACCTTCCTTCGATTTCTGTTTCCTTTTTCAAAAGATCTTGACCAAAACAGCCACAACTTTGAATTTCTTGTTAGACGATCGGATTAACAAGGCTGCAATTCTTTTTCCGGGGGTTGGCTGCTTCCTTATTGCAGTTATCCTAGGATCAGCAATTTACAAATCCAATACAATCGATAACAAAGCAAAGCTTCGTACAATTTCAGACAGAACAACGATGGAACAGTGTATGCTTCGTTTCTATTTAGATATCTTGATAGACAATTGGTATTTGAAGAAACAAATAACTCAATCTCATTATTTCTTTTACCGTCTTGTTTCATCAGGATCGATAAAGTGTTGATAGAACTCCAACTGAACAATGGTTAGTATGTTTTTGGTGCTTCGATATTTTGTGGCTTAGAACTCTTCCAATGTTGATTCAAACACAATTTTCGTTTTTCTGAAAAATGAATGAACAGGGGACATGGAGAATGGAACTGTTGGTGCTAACAAACCCAAAACTGGGACTGCAGAATATATCATAGAGCTTGAAAACACAAGATCAATCAAGGTTGGTTCTTCCAATGTATTGAATATGCTGCTTACTCGTAGAATTTAACAATTTGGGTATGCAAGGTTTTCTATATCCCTCTCCCTCTGAATCCCTCTCGATCTCTCTGAATCTTTGACGTTATTTGTACAATAGGGTTCTTGATTTATTGGTTTTGTGAGGGAAGCGGTTGTTGGATTTGATGGTTTCGGTCCTATGGAGAAGGGTGGAAAATACTACGAATTCCAGCACAATACAAGGCTGGTGAAGCATATGATTCTACTTGGTTAGTTCTACAAGCATACGATTTTACTGTTCTATCAGAATCTTAGTTCATTAGAATATCTGGAACAGATTCAGAATAAAGCGTTGGTAACTTAAAGATACAACGTCTGAAGAGAACTTGAAGATTTAGCTTCACAAGATCAAGGGCTAAACACAGAGCGAGAAATTGATACCTGGCTACTCTGCTGCACTTGGCGGAAGTCGAAGATGAAGGTTTGTGCGTTTGGAACTCTAAAACTTTCCATCATTCGATCATTATGATATTGTGTTCTTTGCCTTCTCACAGGCTGACTATGCTGTCCTTATCATCGATTCTACCACTGGAGGCTTTGAAGCTGGTATCTCCAAAGATGGTCAGACCCGTGAGCATGCTCTACCTGCTTACTTTCACCCTTGGTGTCGAGCAGATGATCTGTTGCTGCAACACGGTGAGGATTCCTCTTCAGTTTGTTGGTTTGTCTTTTCATAGTTATATACTTATATTAACTTTAGACTGTTTTGCTGCAACACAATGTCTGTTTTTCAGTTCTGAGGTTACAAATGAGTGCATCGCAGGCTAATCAAATAAAGCTTCTCCCCACTTCATAGTCTTTTTCTTACTCAGGTTTTCTAGAGCAGGTAATTTTTTTCCTGCAACACTGGCTTGATGTTTGGAACTCATGCATATCATCTTCTTGTACTAACTTCTTGTTTAAAATCTTTGTCTCGGCTGAAAGTTATGATTGAAATTATCAGATTAGTGTTTGTTCCCCTGAAATTGTCAGATTATGTTGCTCTCCTTCCCTCCCCAAAGCTTTAATCACCGAATTATTTCATTCAGGACTTAGTGGGATTGGGGTGAGAGAGTGGGAAGCCGTGAAGGCGACTGCAGAGCGAAAAGAAGTTAAGCTGATAAGATGTCGTTCGTAACTATCTGGAATTTAACTTGCAGGAGAAAAGTAGAGGAAGAAGCCAATTTGGTTGATGTGTGTATATCTTTTGGGGCACAACCTTGTTATAGATGGTCAATTGTTATTTTCTTGTGCTTCATACTAGACGCAACAGTCAATTATAAAGGGGGTGGTTGAAGGAAAACAAAATAGTTCTGTTTGGGCCAAGTTTGCCTCCATGAGTGGGATGGCAAGTGAGAGGGTGGCAATGGGTGTTTTGAGAGTATTTTGGGTAATTTGGAAACACAACAGCAAGGGTTTGTGAACCCTAGGGTGGCGTTTGAATTGTCCCCATTCCTCTATGGGGGAGGAAACTTATTCCATTCCATTTTCACCTCACTATTTAATTACTCAATGAGGAGTTGAACTCCATTCAAGACCCTCTAATGCAGACAACACGAAAGTTTGGAGCTGTATGAAAGATAGGAGAGTAGTGTTGAATGGTACTGTATGAGATGTTGTCTAGAGAGTTTACCTTAAGATTGACCATCTTGTATTTAGGAAGAATGATGCATCAGTGTGCTTCTTAACATGGTGTTGGAGACTATAAGCTGTCCAGTATATGTGCTATTGAGTATGCAGGCATCATCTGCCGACGAGTGTTTTCCCAAACCTTTCTATGAGAAACCAGGCAGACCCTGGTGCCTCTGACAAACCACCATGTTGACCTTGTAGTCCTGTATATGAAGTTTGAAAGCCTTGTGATAGTCTTGCCAAATTTCTTCTTGTCATTGGCTGGTTGATTTTAGGAATAATATGAAGCTGTTGGTAATTGATTTGGCTCGACCAATTTGCTGCAACCTTCTTGAGTTCTTTTAGAAGTTTATGTTTATTTGTGCTCCTATCACAGTATCATTTTACTCAAAAAAAACAGATCGAGGTCCCTTAGAATTTGAAACCTTTATGATGTATTGATGCCTCACCTATTTGCTGAATTTGGTCTATATGTAAAATGTGATAAATTATTTTCTTGATGAATGTTGGTTATGGAGGTGTGATCAAACCAACTGTTTTCTTTTTCTTTTCATCTACCTTGCAGTTGAGTTTCTCCTCTATTACTGTTGGAACTCCTAATTTGGTATACTTTGTCTGTTTTCTTTGCATTCCTAGAAACATGACTAATATAACTTTGAGAACCACAGCAGCCTTCTGCTTCTACTACACCACCCATAACTTAATGAAGTCAGAGGATGCAACTTTCTTGGAAGATATAAAGGATCATATGGACAAGTATTGAGCAAAGAAGGATACATCTCAACTGAAGTTATTATGGAGTGAAGTAAAAATATGACTATCTGTATGCAAACCTAAGTACCAATGTAAGGAAGATATAATTTAACTAAAAGTTGGTTTTCAAGACATTTCCCTTCTTTTCCTACATGTATAGTCACGTGCATTTGCACATAGCAGTTTATACTAGTATATATATATATATATATATATATATATATATATATATATATATATATATATATATATATATATATATATTTTTTGGTAAACACTTTTAAATATATGGTAGTGATAGTCAATCGATGCTGTAAAAAAGGGCGCAAATTAAACAGTGTTGGAAATATGTTTAAAACTTTATGTATATTATTTTATATATATATATATATATATATATATATATATATATATATATATATATATATGTTTTAATCATGTTTTTTGTTTTATGATTTCTATAACAGAAACTTTAGTCTTGCATCAGGCAGAAAGGAGCTGATTAACTCGTTTTTATATAGTAAGAACCTATGTAAATATCCTTGGGGTTAAGGATCGAACCTTGTGCGACGTGAACAAGCCTGAACCCCGGTGTGACCTAGCCTTGGTTATATAGCTATATATTAATTAATATTAGTAATTCTATATGACTTGGGGCTTGGGGATGTGGGAGGGTCATGGGTCATAGGCCGTGATCCGAAAGGCTCATTTTGTCATGGGCCCAATCTAGAAAAAGCTTTTCACCCACAGCCTTTGGGGCTCTATATAAACCCATTTTTGAATTCATTTTTAACACTGAATTTACTCCTCCTCGTTCTCGTTCTCTCTCTCTCTCTCTCTCTCTCTCTCTCTCTCTCTCTCTCTCTCTCTCTCTCTCCCTGTTGTTATTCTGTTAAGCAGTAAACATAACCTGATTACACCTTAAGTAACCTTTCTAGAGTGCAATCTTAAATGTTTGGGCTGACTAATCTTGGGGTGAAAACACACTTGAAACATATACTACACAAATCAGGGTGTCTAAATACTTTAAAGAAAGTACATTTGGTACGTTTAAGCTCTAACGAAGTATCGTGATTATAACAATCTTTCAAGTGTTCGTGCAGTTTCCTCGACAAGTTTTCAACAAACAGAACATGATATATTTATGATATCACATTTCAAAGTGTGTGACATTTTTAAGTAATGTAAAATGTTGTAATGAGCTGCTAGAACACTGAAATAGGTAGTCATACATTTTCTAATAGTTGGGGTATGCTAGTATACACAATAGGGGTGCAAGTTTGGCCCTGTCAGCCCTAACCCGCCTTAAGCCCAAATAGGGCTTGGGCTAAAGATTTTGGCCACAAGGGCGGGTTAGGGCCAAAATATTCTGGCCCTGAACTAGGGCCAAGGGCAGGCCTGGGATTACTCTCTGGCCCGCCCATCCCATCCCGGCCCGTCCCTGATTTTGGCCCTGATTCTGACCTTGATCTTGACCCTGATCCTAGCCCTGATATTGGCCCTAATCTTGGCCTTGATTTAGGCCTATGATTTTGGCCCTGATTTGAGTCTGGACCCTCCTCCTATATATAGAGGAATTAATTATAATCCACATGGGTGAATATTTGACACCTGTCAAATTTTAAAAACATGATCATGTTTTTAAAAAAAAAATTAATAACAATAAATTATATCTTCATTATCAATATAGTAAGCACCCACCTCATTTTGGCACAATCCTGACCCTAATTTTGACTCTAGTCTTAATGTTAATTTGACCCTGATCATGTATTATATTTTTTCCCTAATCTTCATATTAACATTGATATAACTATAAGCCTCGACTTTGACCTTCAGTCATTTTGTTAATATTAGACTATGAGTTCACTTTTTATATTATTTTTAAGATAATTTTTATTTTTTGAATTAAGTCATTTTTAGTTCCAAAAAATCATTGTTTTTTTTTACTAAGGCGAGATAATATATATATTATAAATAATAAAAACTAGTATATAGAGAATTAGTATCTAACAAATCTACACCCCAACTTCTCATCACGAATATTGACATATTTCTTTTGCCTCCAATGTGATATTTAAAAAAAAAAAAAAAAAAAAAAAAAAAAAAAAACCCTTATTAAGGACAAATAGCTATGTTTGTAACTAAAATAATTTTCTTTAATTACGAAAAAAATATCAATACTAAATTATCGTTGATTTACTTGTTAACAAAGTTTTGAATATGATTTTTTTTTTTCTTTTCTTTTGTTGAATAAGGATATCAATGGGAGGGGTTTTTAATTTCCATCACCAAAGTAATGGGAGAGGTTTTCAATTTCCATCATCAAAGCAATGAGAGACTTTCAGAGATCAATATAGAATTATGGAGTATGAAATTATTTATGTTTAAATCAACACTATCAACTTATTGACTATTTTATCGTTTTGTATGAGCTTGAATCATTTTATATTTCTATAAATTTTATTTTTAGTTTACTTATGATACTTTTATTTATATTATTTGCTTATGAATTTACATTTGTTATTTTAGGTCCAAGAATATGACCAATTAAGGCTAGGGCCAAGATAGGATCAATCAGGGGCAGGGACAAGGCTAATTAGGGTCAGGACCAATTAAGGCTAGGGACATGGCCAATTAGGGCCAATTAGGGCTAATCAAGGTAAAGGCCAATCAGAGCTAATCAGGGTGAGGGCTAGTGCCAAGGCCAATTAGGGCCAATCAGAGCCAACGCATCCTGACCTGGCCCAATTAGGGCCAATTAGGGCCGGAATAGGCTTGGCTTGGCCCTGTAGGGCAATAATCCTTGGCTCTGAACTAGGATCAAGGTGGGAATGGACTCAGATTAGAACATATAGGGCTGGGCTTGGGATTGCAAAAGCCCGGCCCAGTTGCAGCCCTAATACACATGCATGCCCTAGATTCCATATTGACGATATTGATTAATAGAAGATTGATATATGATACGCTGTCAATGTATAGGAGAAATTTGGATTTTCTAATTAAATAAATAACCAATTAAATTTTATGCAAATGATACAATAACTTGAAATAATATATATTAATTATTTGGCACATTAAATCAATCAGAAAGAGACAAAATCTGATTATCACTTGAACTGAGGACCAGTCACACGCTTAAGTTTGATCCACTCCCTCTTGACTGACACCCTTTTGTTAGATCCATGAAGTTCTTTTCGACACTTTATAATTACAAAAATAGAGTTGTTTATATGAAAAAAAAATTATAATGAAAATTTAGATATAGGATCCACAGTGTACCCCCTATGAGCACCCTCTATTTTAGTGGTCATAAAAGCTGATCCAAGACTCCCCTTTGGTTGAATCCCTTCTTCGTTTTCTCATTTCTTTATATTGTCCATGGTTCTAGGTATTGATTTCATACCATTTAATACAGTCTAGAATCCCACGGATACCACTTCCGTATCAATACTGTATTGACCAAAAGACTACTACCGTGGAGCAATTCTTGACACTGGATCTTAACAATTTACTTCTTTCTGTTAAGAATCTCATTGTTTGATAACTTTGAGAAGTTCAAAGTTTCTCTTTGCCCTTATATTTTTCATGGGTAGAGAGGCCAGAAGGTTTTAGCATGAAACTTTTCACATTCCTATTAAGAAGTTTGTTTCCAGCCCCGGGGGAAAAAAAATCTCAAGCGTGAAACTTCTCATCAGTACCCACTTTGAAGAAAAATCCATGATGAAAGCTCGATGTTGAGATGAAGATCACTTAAATGTTAGTAGCACAGTTCACCTTTTAGTACGCACGCATGTGCTGAAGTTCACTAAACAACAATAGGGGATTCCCCCCCCCCCCCCCCCCCCCCTCTTTCTCTTGGGGCTTAAATCCCATGTTGGAACTATACTGGATGACCTATTACCAAAGTAAACAACAGTGTATGAAGCTTTTCCTTGTCCCTCTTCAGAGCATATATATATTACATATACAACCCATACAAAGAACAAGCCTTTCCAAAGCATTCAATCTCAACTGAGACTGACGATCATCTAGAGTTTTGATGATGATGAAGAGTTGTAGAATAGAAAATGCGAATCTATACTTCCGAAAACCAGTCACAAAGATCCTGAGTGTAGCAGCAGGTACAACGCTAAGACCAGAAAGGCACATAACAAAGGAAATGAAAGCTGGGATTTAGAAGGCAAAGAACAAGACCAAGAAGATATTACGGTGATAACTTGGACAGAAAGCCCTAAATGTCCAATAGATATCGACAACTACTACTATATTATATTACAGAGGCACACCAACTAAGCGCCATTCTTACTGGTCCATGGCTTTAAAACACCCACAACGATTACAGCCACAACAATGAGAAGTATGATAATAGCTATGCACATCCATTTCCGAGAATTCTTCTGTAGCTTTTTGGCCTTTTGGAGAACTGTATTTCCTGATTGCACATGATCAACTGCAGTTGAAACCTGTAGGGTAAGAAAGCCCAGATCAGACTATTAAATGAAACGTTATTTTTCAACATCGGCCTTGAGCACATTTAGGGGTCCAAATTTGAACATCTTCGACGGAACCATTTGCCATAATTCAGAATAGATGTCATTCTTTTATGTCTCCCTCGCCCTCTACCCTGAGGGTGGGTTTTTCTTTTTTTTAGAAAGAGAGGGGGGGGGGGGTGGAAGAAAAAAGGAAAAAGGAACTTCTGGATGGTGGCAGTCTGGCTGAGTTTAGAAAAAAAATGTTTTGGCAGGAAAATCCCAACAATGAGGGAAGAGGAGAAATGATCATTGCTGATTTCTGGTGCTGGAGAAATCCTACTAATGGCCAATTCATTTCTAGGTCACATGCTTTTAGGGCTTTATTATAAAAAAATAAAAAAATGTGACCTATCTTTGGCAGGATGTGCTCAAAGACAATGTTTTACCCCTGAAGAGATGAGCAAAAGAGAATTACAGTACATGATTGCAGCCACTCCCCACTCCCATATTCATCAAGGAGCCAATAGAGACCGGGTGGGGTTCACTAATCCATGCAAGATTTGAGAATCAAGAAGGTTCGGTACCTGTGTCTCAATGTTGTCCAACAAGTCACCTTGTGATTCAACTAACACTGCCATATCTAGAAAAATCTGCACACACATATCAACAAAGAATCAGAACTGCTACAACTGACTCACTCATCATCCAACAGTCTTGGTTAGGAGTCCTTGAAGAGTCCTTGAAGTCATTTTTTCCTACAGAAGACACACACGGACAATAAAACGAGTACTTATTAACCCAAGGAATGCCACATACAGAATCATAGGATAGCACTCTTAGCCAAGGGAGTGACATGCCAGGTTTTGGTGGTGTCTTCAGGTACAACAATAATCATCATAGCATCAAACTACTATATAAAAGTAAAACCTCAAATCAGTTCAGGCAAATCTTTCATTGGACCAAAATACCCTTCTTTGAACAAACCCTTTCAAGCCACCCCGTGGTAATATCCGTTGAATCACGCCACCAACAAAATGTCCCATCTATCCTCAACAAGTTCTCTCAAGAGGTACACCACTTCAACCCAAGGAAAAAATTTCAGTCGAAACTAGGATTTCGACCAACGAAAAGGCCAAAATTTTTAGGTTTCGACCGAAACATATGGTTTTTTTTTTTATAATTTTGACCCTAGGTTTCAGGCCTTATATGATGTCTATTTCATCTGATTTCTTGCCTCCTACCTATTTAAAGTATAATAAATACAATGGAACTAGTATTTTGCCCAAAAAAACATTGAAAATTTATCATTCAAGTATACTAACAAATGATTTGATTCCGACAAGTACAAACTGTATTACATACATGCATAGAATCATCAGCATACATGAACTGTTTGATAGAATGGTTACATATACAACAAGTTAACAAAATAAAATGACCAACTGGAGGGATCAACTGATGGTGTCTCACATATATTAAGTTGAAGCTCATATATCATATATACATAAAATAAAAATATATAATTTAAAAAATAATTATTAAAATAAGAAAATGAAAAAATGGTAGCAAATAATAAAAAAATAAGTTTAACAAAACACAATCATCGATCATAGTCCTAGGGTAAACATATATTAATTTCAAGGCAATACAAGATCATTTAAGGCATGAACAAAACAAAAATAAAAAAAGGGGATGTTTGGAATTGTAGGGTATGGCTTATTCTTCACATTCTATTGCTACCAAAGTTTCCTTTGAGGCTTTTGTGGCTTAGGAGGTGTTTGGAGGCACAAGATGAGCAAAAGATGTACTTGAAGGCAAAGGAGTCGTGGAAATTAAGTGAAAATGGGATATAAATCAACAAAAAATGAGGAAAAACAAGTTGGAATGTTGAAATGGTCGAAATTTCGGTTGAGATGGTCGAAATCTACGAAATTTCAGTCTAAACCTGTAACTTTTCCAAAATAATTGGAATTTCGTTTTGATTTTGAAAAAATGCAGACATTTCAACCAAAATTTTGACAATTTCGGTCGAATTTTATTCTATGCTTCAACTAACACCCCCTTACCTCAGACCTTATGTTTCTTTGCCCACCTCCCTTATTTCTCTCCTACAAATATTATTCGCAAGTCACAACCAAAAATATTCTCATTATATTTCATCCCACTCCAAAAATCTTCCCAATATTTTATTTTTAAAAAAACACCTTTAAATCATATCACTATCATATTATACTATAGTATACTACTATATAAAAGCAAAACCTTGTGACAAATCTTTTATTGGACTAAAATACTCTTTCTCCAAAACAACATACCTTTTCCTTGTTGAACAAACATTTTCAAGCCACCCCCTATAATATTCATTGAATCACGCCACCAACGAAATGTCCCACCTGTCTTTAAGGAGTTCTCTCAAGACTTAAGAGGTACACCACTTCAACTAACACCCCCTTACCTCAAACCCTGTGTTTCTTTTCCCACCTCCCTTATCTCTCTCCTATAAATATTATTTGCAAGTAACAACCAAAAGAAATTCTCACTGTATTTATTCCGCCCATTATTTTATTTTTAAAGAACACCTTTAAAATCATATCATACTATCATACTACTATATAAAAGTAAAACTTCAAATCAACTATAGCAAAACTTTCATTACACCAAAATATCCTTCCTCTAAAACAACATACATTTTCCTAATTGAACAAAACCTTTCAAGCCACTTATATTGCTATATAAAAGTGAAACCTCAATCAGCTATGGCAAAACTTTCATTAAATATCCTTCCTCCAAAACAACATACCTTTTCCTCATTGAATAAACCCTTTCAAGCAACCCTTGTGTAATATTCATTGAATTATGCCACCAACAAAAAACCTCCCACCTATCCATTCTCTTAAGAGGTACACCTCTTCAACTAACACCCCCTTACCTCAAACCTTATGTCCCTTTGCCAACCTCCCTTATTTCTTTCCTATAAATATTATTCACAACTAAAAAGATTCTCACTGTATTCATCCCACCCCAAAAATCTGCCCACTATTTTATTTTCAGAAAATACCTTTAAAAAAGGAAGAGAAAAAAAAAAGGTAATTCTAAACAATTATCACATGTATCAACATTAATAACCCCTAAATGTTAAAAATTTTAAAAATCATAAAAGAAAACAGGATAACTTATCCTGTTCTCCTCCTAAAAGAAAATGTTTATATATTTAAATTATTTCAGGAAATGATCAAAATCACATGTATGCACGTGAAATTTTACTAGTCCGTTTAAATATGGAAAAGATTCACTTAGAACAAAAAGGGAAAGGGGGTAGCATGGGTGAATTTCATAGATGGGAGGGAGGCTTTAACCTGTTTAGGTCTTAAAAGATAATGCTAGTCTCCTTTCTTTCCAGAACCCTTTCTGGTTGAAGCTTCTTCTAGATTCCATCGAGAATCCTAATATGATGGCTATGGCATTGATGTGGCAATCTAAATAGACAATGAGGATAAGGATTGCCTACAAATTGACAAGGCAATAGACTGGAGACTTATTAGTTGCATCAAGGTAATGCTGTTTGCTAAATGGTAGGAAATACGGATGGTACAGAATCTGCAGAACCCATCCTCCATCAGAAAGGAACATCGCCTCGAGATAAAACACCCTAACCTTTTCCATAAGATACAAATATTGACATGGCCTCCTCAATCTGGACTTTGAGGCTATCAACCGATGTGTCCTCTTCATGTTTGGCATTTTCCATCCAAGGCTTGAAGTGGCTATGTAAACCAACATCTAAAAAGTGAATTCATTCCTCCAATCAGTACTCCTTTGAAGCATCAAAGAAAACATTCATATCATTTGCCATGTTGATACGATTATTAGAATGCTAAATTTTATTTGGATTGCAAAACATCATCAGTCCCTAAAGGTTAACACATGCTTCCATTTGAAATACAACCCCAATTACCTAAAATTGTACCAGAAAATTTCCTTACTTTCATATGTCGACCATTATGAACATTCTCTCAAAAAATTCTTTTGGGTCTTTGGAAAATATGTTTATCATAAGATCTTCAATGCTCTTGAATCCAATTTATAATCTCAGCAGGAGGATATGAAAGACCTACCCAAGATATTATTATCGTGAGATCAGAAGATTGCAGAAAGTATATATTTTATTTATATTTGTTCTGTGGGTTATATCTGTCTTCCTCCTAACCTCATCAAGCTGAATGTAGATGGCAGATCCACACACTCCAGGTACTGTATTCAGAAATGATGAAGGGACTACTTTCCCTGCCTCGAACCTATGGTGCATTAGATTCAGTAATGGATGATACTAGTAAATTGGTTATTCAGGGCATGGAGATTTGCGTCTCCAATCATTGGCTGAATGGTTCCGGGTATGCTATGAGGACCCAGCATCCAAAAAAAAAAAAAAAAAAGAGAGAGAGAAGAGTTGGCCAAACACTATTAAGGAGACTCAAAGCATCATGCTAGATGATGGCAAGACTCTCTAGTGGAGCTTAGCAGTACCATCATCTGAAAAGAACACAAGGTTGTGCACATTTCCCCCCTCCCAACCCCCCCCCCAGTAGCAGAAGCCTTGTCCGCTGGGGATCTCATGAAGTATGCCAGACGTCAGGTGTTTTGACAGAAACTCATGTATTTGGGAGCCCTTCCACTGGTGGTGCAACACAGTGGGATTTTTACTGTAGTATTCTTTCAGCATAAAAATTCCTTTATTCTTCTATACTCAAAACAGCCTTTTCTTGCAAAGCAGAAAGAACCGGGGGGGGGGGGGAAGTAAGTGTACATTTACTGTAGTATTCTTTCATTGGGTTGCCTATCTTATCTTTTTTCGCTAGGGAATCCATGGTCACAGAAAAAGTATTTGCATATGTGGAACCCAAGGTCCACTACTCACACATTTTCAATACATATGGAGTTAGCTACATGGCAAAACAAACGATTGACAAATACAGGAGTTTCGGAGATGAAGCATGGAACTACAAGGGTGTGCATGGGCAAGTATGAGAGAGGGTATATAATTGAATTTGGGTCTGAAATTTGAGTTGTTGACAATGCAGACTGTTCTTTCTAACAAAACAAGGATGTCAAACTTAGGAGAGAGGATACGAGTAAGGATGTGCTGAACCATGAGAGGCTCAGCTCATCTATGGACTGTCAAATGTATTTATATGGATTAACAAATAAAGAGTATGACCAGCCATGATGTATGGTGCAAAGTCTTGAATCATTAAGAAACATCATATGGATAAACTAAATGTAGCAGAAATGATGATGCTAACATGGAAGAGCAGGAAGCACAGCGGCAGCGGAAGCGCAGAGAGCCTATCGGAGCGAAGCGATCAAGCAGGAAAAAGGAAAGAAAAGCAGATTGACGAATCATAGGCAAGCTAAACAAGCAAATGGCGGCGTCATGGAGGTGGTTTGATTCTTTCTGACTGTGAATCACTGAGTGGAAAAACTAGGAAGGATAAAGTAAGGAATGATCATATTAGAACTAGTCTTAGGAGTAGCTTCGAAAATTGATTGGCCACGAGAAAGTCGATTGAGGTGGCATGATCACATTCGAGGAAGGCCCTTAAATGGCCCTTTCATGAGTGGTCTTTAACAACCTAGATACTCCAAACATTGAATTGGCGCCCCAACACCATTTCATTTGGCAAAACTTATGTCTCAACCGTGTACTCTTATTTCGCATGTCAACCAGGTATACTTACGCTTATAGAGCTTGTGCTCAGTTGTATTGAACCAGATTTCAATGATTTCCTGGCTAGAACCTAGAGCCTAAGCACTGAGACACACAATTGAAACATTGGCTAAGAAAACAGAAAATTCATCCACAACGATTGTAAAAACTTGACTTCCCATGCTTGACCATACCAATCATCACATTTTTTATATCAATGCATGTAAATGAAGAAGTACCTGCTGCAGCTCAAGAAGTTTCCTTTCCAGTTCCCTGACTGCATCATGACGTTCTTGAATTTCTGCCACTGTGTCCATTATCTGTCAAAACAGAAATGTTTTTTTATTTTCTTAGGAGAAATTAAAAGAGGTATAATACACGAAGTATGACCATAAATAATTACAAGGTCAAAAGACCCTTCATGGCCATATAAAGAGTCCCTTTTACACGAGATCTAGCTCTGCCACATGGCAGATCTTGGATGGGCTCAAACTGTGGGCAGAATGAGCTTGGTCCGCTGATTATCTACGATTTGTCAGCTGAAACATAATTTGCCAAGTGGCAGAAAGGCTTTTTAAAAAGCCAGGACATCAGAGAAACAGTGCTGGTAGGAGAATGGTTACAGGTAAATGGATATTCATGGTGAATCTTGATGCATGCAATAAGACTAGGCAAATGGTTGATTGAGTCAAAATTTGGCATGTGGTCTATCCAGACTATACCCTGTGTATCCAATGGTTCACAATTGCCACATCATCCCGGCACCTGGAAACTGATAGAGGTGTTGTGGAGACAAGCCTCTTTATACTAGACCATGTAGAGGAAAAATTGCCATGGTAAGACCATGCAGAAGAGTTTCCTTGAACTTCCTTTGAGATGGTAACATTTGACAATGTGTTATCCAATGGTTCACAATTCCCACATCATCCTGGCACCTGGAAACCAATAGAGGTTTTGGGGAGACAAGCCTCTTCATACTAGACCATGTGAAGGAAAATTTGTCATGGTAAGACCATGCAGAAGAGTTTTCCTGAACTTACTTTGAGATGGTAATATTTGACAATCGATAAATGTGAACAAAAGCATCAAACGAAGCAATAAAGATCTTGTTTAAAGAATTTGATAATCACTTTTGATGGATTTGTCTTACAGTTGGACCCACAAGGCCCTCATTTCTAAACTATCTTGCAGTGGGAACAATGTAACTCAAGAAACTTTTTGTACATGCGATAAACTTAGGCTGCGTTTGTTTGCTGGAATAAAGGTGGGGTGGGAAAAAAATTTGGAAAAACAAACTTTTCCATTAAATCCCAAAAATGTGGTTTGTTTGGTTGATGGGGGTGGGAAAGTTGTAGACAAGCTTCCTTAATTTAAGGAAGCTTGTCTAGTGAGATGGCATGCTAACTTTCCCACCCATGCCTTTTCAAAAACCCCACAAAATATGTGGGATTTTGCAGAAAAATGTGGAACCAAAAATTGGGACTTTTCCACAAAATCCCTTCCTTTCCTTTTCCCTCACCCCATTACACATGGGGCCCATATGTTTTATTTTTTCCACCCCACCTTTGCAAACAAACGCAGCCTTAATAAATTGGCTTTCCTTCCCACACACACCCCCCACCCTAAAAAAAAAAAAAAGCAATAGAGGGAAAGGAACAAACCTGGCCACGGCCCTGTTCTTGGATAGCTTTCTGAAAAATTTGTTCGCTGTCTCCAGTCTCTATTAGCCGGTCAATTGTCTGTACATAATATTTAAAAATACATTACATACATACACATTTCTACATATGAAATCTTATGAGGGAAATGATAATCTCACCTCTTCATCAGCTCTTTCACCGGTTACTGATCAACATGCACACACACAAACTACAAAATTAATAACAGGGCATTGGCCACATAATGATAAAGATCCACAAAATTAAATTGCAGATAACCATTCATTCTTATTATAGCCTAGGAGAATATAAACCTGTAAAAACTCTTCTCTCAACAATATCTCGATTCTCTTGCTGAATATTTTCTCTTAGAGTCTGCACAAATTTCAACATTTATCAGACAAATTATGCAACGAATAAGAAAAAGAAAAGTTGTTCTTTTTTCTTTTTCCATTTGGAGAAGCCGCAGGATGGGATTGAAAACACACACTACCTGAAATTCAGCCATCTTATCTTTGAACTTCTTTTTCAAGGCACTGCAGTGAAAGATAAGGTTTAATTAAGATTACCGCTCATTAAACTTTGCCTAAGTCATGCACAGACGTGACAATGATGATGAAGGGAAATGGATAATAGAATAAATTATATAATATATTTATATTAAAATAACTAAATAAGTTCCATTATACAGATTATTACTAACATCCAGAGCATGTGTTGATTGAAAAATTAGAATTATACAAACTTATTTAATGCCAAAGTTTTAAATTGGGAAGTATACAAAGCTATAGACAGATAATGAAGTTAACAAGAATAAAAGGATTTTATGCAACAACGGTTATTGAGAACAAGGATACCATTGCAATAACTCAATAGCAAATGTAGCTTAGAATAATGCCAAAGATAGAATCCAGTCTCTCTCACGAAGGAGACAGGAAGTGGTTAGTGCTAACAAGATATGTATTCCCACCCCTAACAACCAGACGTAGGAATAAAAACCTTGAAAGCTCTATTTTGGGATTGAAGCTCCCAGAAGCTACTTTTGCATTGGGTAATTTTTGGGGTTTCTTCCCTTGACTGTTATCAAACTTTAATCAAAACCCACATTTTTCTTGTATGCCTGGAGGAGCGGGTGCATCTCAATCTGCTTTTTCTCATCACCAATCAGGAAATGAACAGTGGTCAAGTTGAATAATGTCTATGAGGTAGTTCTGAGCACAGTTAGTTTGAGAGCAAGTCGACTTTAACAAGTTATTGATTTAATTCTCATTTTGTTGTCAGGGCAAAGTGAAGGAGGGATGGTGCAAGTCCCCTTTGGCTTTGGTAATCCGAACCTTCATGGTCAAAAAGCAGAAATAGAAGAAAACGTTATATATTGGATTTATTATTAGATACAAAATTATGTACTAGGAGAATTGCCATAAATTAGATTTCTGATTTGCTTGTCACTCGTTTGTATGCATCCCTATTAGTCTAGGATGATACTCTGGTAGATTACTAGCTATGCAGCCCTAATGCTTTTGCAGGACTGCATAAAAGAGGGGATCTTGTAGAGAATACTATATACCCTCGACCTGCAAAAATTTAAAAGTCAAATAAAATAGCAGACAAGAAGAATATACATAGTAGTTGACATCCTGGATCTGTCTACACCAGTTCCTTTTCCACATCCAGGTTTCTGCCTATTAGCCAAATTCTGCATGCAAGAAGCCCAAGGATAATGAGCAAACACTCAAGAGCAGGCAAATAACTCAGGAAGGAAAAAGAAATAAAATAGTACATCTTTGTCAAGCTGATCAATTTTTGACTTCACTAGACGAGCAATTTTGCCAACTTCATCTACATCTTTTTCCATACGCTGCTTGATTGCTGCACATAATGGAAAAGCCAATCAGTGGAACCAAGTTGAAACAGCAGAACCATGGTTGATGGAAAAACAAAGATCAAAACAGGTTAAAAAGGTTTTATATAAATTATAGCCAAATATTTTCTCACTAAAGATAGGCATCAAAAGTAAATACAACAGCCATCCAAAGGTGAAACTTCAGCTGAAAAACTTGATGCAGATGCAATCCATGAATCAGAAAAAGAGGCTGTGATTAATTTTGATTTATATAGATCAAATCCCGTATGCCAAGAGCAGAATAGTTCTTGAACTAAAAATTTGGGGGCAATTAATTGATTCATTTTTAAGTAGTTCTACGGAAGGCAGTAGGGATCTTGTGTAACTAACAATTAGGAGTTTTTAATATTTGAAATACCGTGTTTTACCAGTCATTGGTTATTTGTTGTTAGAGAGTTCGGCTAACTTCTTCAGAAAAGTTAACTAATCCGATTTATTTTTTATTCTTCCCGTTAATGTATAACCACGATACCATATAGGATAGCATTTTGAATGGAACAATCTGCTTTTTTGGCACCTTGCTTAGTTATCTTTCCCCCTCTTTCAGTTGGTGGATCTCTCTCCTTTCCTTCCATCCTTCACTGGACAAGCAAAACAGATCTCAGTTTAGGTTCAAAAGAATTTTCATCTTCAAGGACAACGAATTAACTTTTGAGTTGATAGATGGGAATCGGAATAAAGGGATGCTCATATCAGAGCTGCTTTTGGAGTAGCTTTGATACATCATTAGCTATGAGAAAGTCATATGGCCATGTTCAACAGAGGCCTCTGAGTGCTCAGTAAGGAGGAGTAATTTAATTCATGTTCAAGGAACTAAAAGAGCTAGGGTCAGACATAAAATAACCTTAGCAGAACTGGTGAGAAAAGACATGCATGGCTTAGGCCTTGTATCAAGTATGACCTCAAATAAAGCTGGTTGGAGGCCAGGGATTCATGTAGCTGACCCAAATTAGTTGGGAAGAGGTTGAGTGTTTTTGTTGTTGTTGTTGGTTGTTGTTTAATTCTATTACTAAATTGTTCTCTGTAAGGACTTCAAACCCATAACCATAACATGTACTCCTAAAATTAGCAACATCAGTGATTGAAAATATGCCAATATTTATAACAATTTGAACCCAAAGGAGAGGAGAAATGCTTTGTAAATAAAGCTAAAATGAGAGAAAGGAAGACTAGAGACTTCAACAACATTTAGTAATTAAATGTGATGGTGGAGACTAGTAAATATGATGATGGTGGAGTACTAGTAAGAGACAAGGACATTATGAAAAGATAAAAAGGTTCATTTTCATTTGAACCCCTTGAAGTTTGGCCCAAGTCATTTTTAATGAAAAAAAGGAAAAAGTGACAATTTTACATTTGCCTCCCCTGGTATCCAAAAAAGACCGACTAAGGACACACCATTAATGATCAAACGGTTTCAGTTAGCTTAGTCATCTTTATGACCAAAATGCCCTTATCCCAATTTGATTTCCTTTCTTTAACTTAAGTAAATATTACCAAAAGAAAAGGGAAAAAATACTTTTTTCAACAAAAAGTTAAAAAATGTAATAATTAGAGTTAACTTCCATCAATTGGTTAAAATATTAGTTTTTTAATCTCTCAAATAATTAAACTTTGAGTTATTTGAGAAATTAATGTTTAGATCCTCATTTAACTATTTAAGACATTAAAAATATTATTTTAACAAAATTATAGAAATTAAACATCATTATGATTTTCTCTCAACTTGTTAAAATAAATTATTATTATTATTTTTGGTAATATTCACTTTAGAGTTGAATAAACGAAATCAAAAGGGTATAACGGCATTTTGGTCATAAAAATGACTAAACTAACGGAAACCATTTGGTAATTGATGGTGTGTCCTTAATTGGTCTTTTTTGGATACCCCAAGAAAGGCAAATGCAAAATGTCACTTTTGTTGGATTGAAAGTGACTTTGGGCCAAACCTTACGGGGTCCAAATGAAAATTACCCTGAAAATTACCCAGGATAAAAATAATATTTCTACAGCCTACTAAATGAAGTCATCTTAAGTAACTACGCCTTGAACGTACTATAAATACATGTATAAAATAAGGGTGTCGAAAGTGAAAAGAAGCTATAGAAAGGATGAAAGTAGGCAAGGCACTCAGCTCGAATGGGCTGCCCATAGAAACGTGAAAATCTTAGGAACCGTGGAATAACCTAGCTAATCAAGTTGTTTAATAAGATCATAAGTACAATAAGGTCCAGATGATTCGAAGAGAACCCCCCCCCCCCCCCCCCCCCCCCCCCCCCCCCCCAAAAAAAAAAAAAAAAAAAAAAAAAAGATGATATATAAAGTGTTGTAATAATTGAAGTGGCACAAAAAAAGATCTAGTCCTAGATTGGTAAAAGATCAACTAGGAACCAATCAACAGTGACCTTCAATGTATAGGTAGGATGGGATGGGTTAAAATTGGATTTATGGATAAAGAAAAGAGTTTCCGGGGGATAATTGACAGTAATGATTTGGAGGTGACAGAAAAAGATGCTTGGGATGCTATCAGCTAGCTATTGGTTAGTCTGCTGAGAAATTTGGGAGATAGATGATATTGGTTTTGTTTCATGCTAACTAGCAATTCACCACCCGTACGTATGGACATGCATCTCCATCAGTACATGTTTGAATGAATATAAATGTCGCTACCGCTTAGTAGAAGCAGAAATAGGGTAGCAGAAACGTACAATGCATCTTTCCCATGCTTTCTTGTGTATTTTTTATAAAGTGAGAAAAATACAATTTGTCTGATCATTATGATCAGCTGAACCTTCCCAACTGCAATACAGGACTCGATCATCATAAGGTTGGGGTTGGAAACAACGTAGAGCACTTTCATGATGTTAAATCTAAGAGTTTTGCCATCTGTGTTAACATTGTATCTTCACAGCACAACTTTTTACTAGTCTCTAAGACACATACAAAGTTTTGCCAGTGCTACTATAGATGTAGTATTGTTAAATCTTGAGAGTACATCCTCAAACAAGAACAAAATGTGCAAGACCATGAAATTACCTTTCATGGAAGCAGCCTTGGTCACAGACTTTGACTCTTCATTTGCACTCTGCATACATTATTTGGTAATAATGGTGTCAGAAACTCGTCTTCCTTTGAAGGCATCAAACACAGAACAAAAAATCAATAAATGATCATATGAAGGCATTTAGATATTTGATATTTCACCCCAACTGTGGCTTTAAGAGTTTGCCACAGATTTTTATTCTGTGCCCCACAAGCAGAATAAGAAAAGCTGGCAATTTGTTATTTAATAAAAGAATCAAACCAAATGCACCCAGCATATGAAACTCGACTGAAAAAAAGACAAAGTTGGGCAAAAAGTAGTGGTATAGTAACTTTAATTTAAAGCATTATTTCCATGCTTAAGTCATGTGTGTTACAAATTAGAAATCTCAAGCAAGGCTAAAGATTAGGGTAGACAGAGATTCCGAAGAAAGGACACAAATTGCCAAAGGATTCAGAAGATCTTATCTTATATTAGGGACTGCCAATTTTGGGCTTGCAGTATAACGTTAAATCTCTGAGTCAATAATTTGGATTCACATTTTATCCGTAAAAGGATTCAAGCAACAATAAATAGCTGACGATACATTTTATGTGGCATTGACCTCTAAAGAGAAGAACACATTCTGTAGGAACACCGAGGCCATGAGAAACATGTAACATACTTGGTTTCTAAATACATTGACTTTAACACCCCTCCAAATTTTTTTTTAGTCCTTTGATGAATCACAATATTTAAAAAAGATATGAGGGTTCAAAAGCATCCATGAAGGAGATTTTTTAGCATTCCCACATGATATAGAGATGACTTCCTAGACTTAAGCTATAATGTTGAAGCATTTAGAAACAGGACAGAAAAGTTTTTACAATCAAAAGATGGGGGACGCTCCAGAAAAAGCTCTCAACTTTAACAGTTTCAAAGGTGGCATGCAGTACTTCATCTCCTCATGTCTAGCTCATCTGTGTGGTGTACACACGAATTCATTGACCATCTTTTTCCTTTTGAAGCTTTTCCAAGAACACATAGAGCTACTTCTTGTTGGTTTTCATGAAGATTAAAAACCTGAGGATATAGTTGGTCTGGAGTGGTATGAGCGATATCCCTCCCTTTTGGAGATGGAGGTCAACTCCTTTCAAAAAGAACATTCGGAGGAAAGGAATGCATGGTTATTCAGGAACATGTCTACACTGAAAATTGCAATGCCAAGGATCACCGTCAAAGTGGTTCCCTGTGCAGCACATAGCAATTGGTTCAAAGCTGTTCCTTGCAGCTACCTTTTTCAAGATTAGTCAATATTGATTGTTACAAGGGACATTCTGGACAGAATTTTGCAAGTAAGCACACCCAAGCCTGACAGGTATCATCAAATTGAACTTGGATCACCATTCCATGGGAAACCCAAGCCCTCAGGAGTAATGGGGCTTATAAGAGATGTTTCAGCCTTTCAAGAGCCCTTGTTCAAGTCTATTCCAGCCTATGGGTGAAGGTGACTATTACAGCTGGATCAGTTATACATTGTGTAAGTCCGGAGCTTGCAGTTAAAGAGAATCAGAAGAATAGCATAATAGGAGGTGCTTCTGCAATAGTGATTGGTTGGTTTTAAAAAGATGGAGTGTGCATGCATGGTCATTTTTCCCCACCCTCTCTATTTGGTCCCATTGAGGCTCAGATGTTAAGCAAGAATTGTTGAGGAGGTTGAAGTTCCTCTTTGTTGTTTGTATCAGCTTATCCATTAATCATCGTGTCTCTTGCTGTCTCGGATTCAGGAGATTTGAGTCCCTTCTGAGTTTTTGCGTGTTTTCCTTTTCCCCTCAGAAAGAAAAGATTTGTTATTCATCAAAATTTATTTAAATCCTTGCATATATTGAGAAGGTGGTTTCTAAGGTCCCTTTGAATCATTGATACAAATCCAACACCAAATTAACCTGTCCTTGGAATCAACCAAAGGTTGATAGATATAGGTGTTGGGTTAATATGTTTGTGTAGTCATGGACCTATTCTAGGCCCAAAAGTTTAGCATATAGGCCAAATACAAAAATAAGTAAGTTAGTTTATTAGCTTAATTGGTCTAATTATGTAAATTCTGCGTAACTCAAGGTGTTTTTTTTTTTTTTTTTTATGTAAATTCTGCGCAATTTAAATTATAAGGGCAGAATAGTATTTTTGAGTTTTTTTGCAGGGCCCACTGAAGTTGGCCTATAATTCCTGGCTGCCCACACTTTGATCAAATTGAAAAATTGCAAGTTACCCACCCTTAACGGTCAAACCTCTTGACCGTTAAGGGTGGGGGTAAAATGACTAATATACACTTGTAATTGTAAAAAGACCAAAATCACTCCTCCAGATAGTTTCCCTCCCATTGTCTCCCTAGGTGGTTCTCCCTTCACCCATCTTCTATCTGCACCTTGCTCCGATGGAAAAAAACCTCCCACCAGTGGCACTTCACTGCCAGGAAAGGAGGCCAAAGATGGGGGAAAATCCTAGAAGTTCACCGGAATAAAACCCAACCCCTAGTTCAGTGGCTGAAAGTAAGTTCCTTTGTCTTCAATTGATAGCTTTTTGTTTCTTTGCACACAAATCCAACTTGGATCAGTCTCCAGTCCACCAGCATATGAACAGATCCCGACAGGCCAAAAGCTAATGGGTGAAGTGTTGTTTGATGACTGAGAGATCTGCTCTAGAGATCC
>NW_028291300.1:0-87049 GCF_041222555.1 Hakea prostrata
CAACCATTGGTCTGACATAATCCAACGGTCAAGTCAAAGAATTGATCCTAGTCGTATGATCAGAACAAGAAATCCAACGGTTGAGGGAAGACAATCTGTGCAACAAATGAAATAAATAGGGCAAGTGCAGGAACCAAGGTGAGGCATTCGCTCATTTTCCCAGTTTTGAATGATATCTTCCTACTCTATTTGCAACAGAGAGCACGAGTGTTCTCCTACTTAAGCTCCAGCTTCTTCTTCCTTGAATCCAATATTAACTTGATCGTTAGATGGATCGCTGATCATAGTAATCGGCTCCGTGTCTTGATGGTTTCTGTTTAGCTGTTTGCAGAGTGAGAGCAGATCCAGCTAAAGGAAGATCTGAGAACCAGTTCCAATAGCCAATTTGATCTGATTCGAGTTGCAAAGTGTTGGGTCTGCAAAATCAACCTCATAGGGAGGTTTTGCATTAACACATACAAATGTAATATGCTATGTCACATTTAAATTGAAAATGACCCAGCTATGTGGTGGAAAATAGTTACAATGAAGATATCTCCAAGAACCCGTAAAATGACATTGTATGATCTCACCCAAAGTAGAAGTTGGGAAACCTTAGCATCTCAATCATACCTTGCAAGAAAACTGTTAGGGATATAAGTACGCTTTATATCCTTTTCAGTTTCTCTTTGCTTTGTTCTTTCTCTTTTTTTTCCCCCTCTCCGCTTCCTATTCGTCTTATCTTTTCTTGATTCTTCTTCAATATAATTTAGGAATGAGAGAATGCTAGAAGGGTCTTGACTTCTGGAATAGGTGAAAATGACATGTACAATCTAGTGTATGGTCACATATTTGTCCTTTTTATTACTTTAGCAATTTTTAATTCTTATCTCATGTTATTATATTCTGATCAGAGACAGGATCGTTATCTTCCAACTTGATCTTGTCTATCTGGAAACATCAAGATCTCCCTCAAACCAACCTGAAACACTCTAAACAATGCTTCTGCTTCCCTATAAATACCATTCTGATCTCTTCATTCATGTAACAGAAGACTTTCCTGCAATAACCTGTAGATTTTCTGTTTTCTGTCTTTGTTGTGTTTTTATCGTTTCTCAGTTCTTTTTAGAAGAGGAAAGATGTCTCTGATCCCAAGTTTCTTTGGTGGTCGAAGAACCAACGTGTTCGATCCCTTCTCTCTTGACACATGGGATCCATTCTTGGACTTCCCCTTGGCCGCTCGTCCTCAGGTAAGTGGTCAAACTGAAGCATTTGTTAACGCCCAGATCGACTGGAAAGAGACCCCTGAAGCCCATATTTTCAAGGCTGATCTTCCTGGGCTGAAGAAGGATGAAGTGAAGGTGGAAGTAGATGAAGATAGAGTGTTGCAGATCAGTGGAGAGAGGAGCAAAGAAAAGGAAGAGAAGACTGATAAGTGGCACCGTGTGGAACGCAGCAGTGGGAAGTTTCTCCGCAGGTTCAGGTTGCCTGAGAATGCCAAGATGGATCGGGTGAAGGCAGCAATGGAGAATGGGGTGCTCACTGTGACTGTTCCTAAGGAAGAAGTGAAGAAGCCTGAGGTTAAGGCCATTGATATCTCTGGCTGAAATCACGGGAACTGAAAGAATGATATTTTTGTTTGTGCTTTGGCTTGATGAGATTGCAATAGTCAAGAATAATATGAAAAAAAATAAAGAACTTTGTTGGCAAGCTCGATTTACTGAAGCTCGCTGAAGCTGGTTGTTAGTTGTTCTTGTTTTGTGAGTTTGATGGTTAATAAAAGCCATGGTTTGCTCTTAAGATATGAACGTGATATGCCTTTCTGCTTTCTTATGTACGAGTCTTGTCATGGAGAGCTGCTCTCAGTTTGATACAGATCCGTTGTCATGGTTTATGAGACTTTTGAGGAAAGTATAGAAGATTACACAAATTTCCCTCGTTTTTTTTTTTTTGCAGAAATGAGGTTGGTTTGGACCGATTTTTGCGCATCTCAATTACATTTTTCGGGTTAGTTCTATATGTAAACTGGAAGAGAGGTGGGAGGAGATAACTATCGTATATATGAAAAGACTTTTCCCCCAAGGAATTTAAATTCTTGACATCATATTATTATATGTTAATTTTTTAGACAACCCTAAAGCATTATTGTTTTTAGGGTTCGGATCCATTATTCATTCAATGGAAACTGTTGCCTTCTACTTCTAATAGGCCATTAACTAGATCAGGATCATTCTCAACAAATCAATAAGAAGTGGAGGTATGGAGAAAGCTGCAATCAATAGGTTGACAAGCCTCCCTTCGCGAAAGGAAGCTATCAACAAGCCTCCCTTCCCGAAAGGAAGCTATTAACATGGTTAAAACGAATTTGAAATCCGGGCGCTTGAAATTATATAATAATGGAAACAGCAACCCTAGTCGCCATCTCTATATCTGGTTCACTTGTAAGTTTTACCGGGTACGCCTTAGTTCATGAGCCCATGCTAAAGTTTCAATCAATTCCTGCCACTTCTAGTCAAGCCTCCCGATCTGTCATTATACCCCAAGAAGTAGAAAGAATTACAATCACTCGATCGCAGACATTTCTGGAACACCCCTAACGAAGGGGCAAATAGTGAAACTCTTTGACCCCCGAATTTGGAGTATCCTACTTTCACGCGATTCACAAGGTTCAACAAGAGTGTTGGCTAGGCAAAGGCAAGCGTCCTGTAGTAAGAGGAGCAAAGTAGCACGATATAATTCAAAATTTTCGCACTGCCTTAATCCACTTGGCTACATCCGGCTCCACTCCTTCTGAAAAACTGAATATGAGCCAAAGCAAGAAAAATATCTTGAAGAAGATTATGCGAGATTAGACATTCAAAAAGCTAGAAAGGCATAAAACACTTTTTAGTTTTAGAGGTAAATTGAGGGGATGCAAGTCCAAGCCCATAATTCGTAGGCTGCCTGATCATAACTCAAATGAAGTAGCTGCAAATGGAATTTGTGTTTTGTATTGTGTGGATATCTCCTGCGTGATTCTTGAGAATTTACCGTAGTAATATATTCTCATTCTTATAAGCACAATTGTTGGATCTCAAAAACACCATATATTGATAAATGAAAGGTGGACGGGAGATAATCTCCCACGTGGCAGCAGATAAAGTCTATAATTTGGAGATAAAAATAAGAGAGGGGAAATACAATAATTTTGTTAAAGTTGTTGTTATATGCGACTGAGTCAAGATGGATGGTATTGAAATCTAGTCAAATAGATTTGTTATAATCCAAATCTAGGATCAACTTGATTTCCATCCTGACCCATTTTTAAGACTAAATTTTGAGCCAAACTCTATTCAAACTAAAAGTAGATTGGGGACCATCAGGCAATTCCAGCAGAGTTGAGCACCTAACCTATTTTTTTGGGTAATGAAATTAATTCATTCAACACCAACATGAGCTAAAGCAGAGGAGTCCTTCTCTTTCTTTGAAACTGATAGTGTGTTTTTCGCATAGGGAATCTGCACAAGTATTGCTTTTCATAAGGGTCTGTTTGCTTACATGAGTCTGTAAATTTCAAATATCTAGAGACTTCAAATCGATAAATTTCAAATCTATGGAGTCATAATTTATAAAATTAATTGTTTGGTTAACCTGAATCTGGAATGAAATTTGTTGATTCATCTTAGAAAAGTGTTGGTTGACGTGGTTTTTTTGAATGTGAAAATGTTTAGCACTTTTATAGTCGAGGTGAAATCCAAAGATTTCATCTCATACCTATAAATCTACAGATGCACGTTTTTAGTGTAAGAAGATGAATTTATAGATTTCATGAAGTCATGGATTTTCACAACCAAACGGGTATAAATCTCGCATTCATGAATCCAAAGATTTGAAATCTCTAGATTCATGAAACCAAACAGGCCCTAAGTACATGATGAGCTTTACAAATCAATAAACATGGACTGTAGTTGATATAAATGTTGAGGTATCTGAGTCATACTCAAATAAGGTTGAGGTATTTGAGTTATACCCAACGTATGTTCTAATATAGGTCATCGGATCAGTTACGATCTAACGGTGTAATGGGCCTTAATAGGAGAGTCTAACTAACCGTAAACCTAGTGTTGGTCTATAAATACTACCTGAAAGCAACAGTTTGGGTATTCCAATCTAGATACTCAGGGTATAATGCTTTAAGTAACCTTGTGCTTAAACCCTAACGCCTAACAATAAATCATCTAGTACTTATAGATTGCCCAATGGACCTTGAACTTAATGGGCCTCCAACAAGTAAATGAAGTCTGGATAATCCAATTTAAGAACCACATAATCATGTCCTTCCCCCAATGCATATAGCATGCCGTCTCGCATGGCAAGGGCCTCTGCTTCGCCTAGCTGGAATTGGATACTAATCCAGAGCCAAACCGGACAGCGCGTGGGAAGGGGCCTACCAAGAAGATGTGATCCTCTATTTGAGCCTCTGCCCCACATCGAGGGCCCCCCTAATGCTGCACGTGCTGCGTACGGTCGAGGTAGAAAAGACTGTCGAGGTATCGATCACTCATTTCGCATGAGTGGTTCAAAGCAACCTCTGCAAAACGAGCGGTCGAGTTTGAAATCTCGAACTCCGTTTTGATCTCGACAAACACGAATGAACAAAACCCATGCAATTTCACGAATCAACATTTAATTGTTTCGTTTTTGGTGGATACTTCCACTCGAAGCCAAGATTTTTGTCAAGGAGAAGCTTTCTGTTTCACGTTCTCTTAGTTCTGTTTACAAAGGATATCATGTATTGACTTGACCATTTAAGGATGTCTAGGATTGCCAATCTTGTTGAGGAAAGAGATCAAGTCTTATCAAAAATAGTTGATCAAGACTTTTGTCCATAATAAATTGTAGAATGAAAAATAAGTTTGGTATATGAAAAATTGATAAAAATTAGTAATAAAATTGACAACATATCGATTGTTAGGGTCTTGGAGTGAAAAAAAGGAGAAATAATAGTGTTTTCACAAAAGTAGTGTATATTTATTATTGTACCCTCAACTGCATTGAAATTTTAAGTGATTTGCACAAAAATGAATATAAAACTGTAAAGAAATGGATTCTTTTTCCCCAAAACACCTTGCATGCATTGCCTATCATAAAATGAAAGGTTATTTATGTCTGATTTGTTTTGACCTCAATTGACCCATCATTACTGCGCAGATGACAGGATGTGAACCTGTGAAATTTTTTACCCAAAACAAAGGTGCTACAAAGCTGCGCTAAATCACTTTTTTTTTTTTTTTATAGTGTTATTGTAGAGAATCCTTGCCCTGTTTTCCACATTGGCAATGCACCTCCATCGATATACAATATCTTTATCTTGCCATTTATTCTTTTTTGTCTCATATTTCTTTATTTATATACTCATCATCATCCCACTGCTCCTACCAACGATAATAGAAGTTTCGAGGGTTTCATGATAGAAAAGTTTGCATGCGAGAGAGATCCCAATTCTGTGTATCCAGTGTTGCAAGCCCTGCCGCCTACTTCCACCCAGCAAACTCTAGAGCAAAGAAAAGAAGAAACTCCATGAGCAAACAAGCAAGGGATGAGCCCCAACAAGAAAACCAAATCTCAACAGGGGCCAATATGAATCGACCGAGTCCATTTGCTGCAGGATGTGGCACCGGGAGAGAATATGAATACTTACTCATCAAGATATATACCCGTTGGTCTATGATCACTAAGGCGCAACGACTATATATTCCGTCTCTTACTAATAATTGGGCACAAAAGCCTTGTCTTTGTTGTTCTAGTGATCTACGACCACCACCAGCGGAATCATTTTTTGGGCGAAAGCAAGCCTTTAGCTCGCAATTATTAGGTTGGCTCGCGCTTTTATTTTGTATAGGGCTAAGGCTTTTCTTCACTTCCTCCAACTTCTTTAGCCATCTCCACAGCTGTCGTATTCAGGAGAGCTTGCTTTGTGGTGGAGTATTTAGCAATGCCATTGAGTCTAGGGACATGTGTTGGCAAGGCTTGTTGGGCTTGCTTCTCATGAGATTGGGTGAGGGAATCGGAAAGGAGCTCATAAGCCAAGTGGGCGGGTTTGGGCACACAGAAAAGGGGAAGTGGATGGAGGGTGCTTCTCAGTGTCAATTGGGGGTGGAGTCACTATAGTGATTAAGGTGAGTCTTCCTACATGGCTGGACGCCCGACTCTAGACGAAGCTGCGAGGGTTACCATCACATCCTCTCCCTATTCAAACGACGGCCAATAGATCTGTCAAGATGAAAACAAAGCGTTTTAGGACGGCATCGAATCCTCGTCTGCAAAGGAGAATAGCAAGCAGTCACACCAAGTAGGAAGTTCGAACTTCCTTGCACAAGTTGCAACGGGGGCCAAGGAGGTCCCTCTTGGGATTGGTCAGTATCATGACCACCAAAATGTTTGGCGGGAGGAATGGTAATAGGGGCATACTCTCGAGTAACCAATATGCCTAGAATCATTGGCCGAGTCCACTTGATCCCTATGATCGGACACGTGTCCTACCCAATGAGGATCCCCTCCCCCAGAGAGTTGGACCCTTTGATGGGAAGCCTGACTGACCAGAGGTTAGGGCTTATCAAGGACATTCTTTTGGTGTACCAGTAGACCATGACGGCCTGATTAGGTTAATCAAGATCAAATTAACCCGACCTATAGACCAAAGAATAGGCCAGTTTATAGGAAGCCTTAGTCGATCATTGACCAATTAGACATAGGGCGAAACTATAAAATACCAGAGTTTACCAAATTCTCTAGAGAAGACAATATGTCCCCAGTGGAGCACGTTGCAAGTTTTTATGTGTAGTGTGGCACCTTTGGAACAAGTGAGATTATGAAGTTAAGGTTGTTTCCTAACTCTTTGATAGTGACTCCATTTACCTGGTACTATAACTTGCTGGCCAATTTAGTCCATAGTTGGCAAGACATGGAAGATAATTTCCATGCACAATTCTACATGGCCGAACCCCAAGTACACGTAAGTGACCTATCCTGGTTGCAGCAAATGCCTGACGAACTAGTGGAGAGGTTCATTGCAAGTTCTTCACTTTGAAGTGCAAATGCACAATTGGTTTTTGAGTTCCTAGCGTGAGGGTGAATTTTGAGGCCATGGCCTTGGATGCCTAAACTTTGAGTTGCGCAAAAGGTTTGCCGGTCAAAGGTTCACGGACCTAGGGCAATTACTCAATAAAGCTATAACTTATGAGTATCTCTTAAAGGAGGAAGAGCAAAGGCGGATTTCCTCCATTGGCGCTTATTATAGGAGACAAAGGCCAACAAATGAGTTGTTTGGGTCTCAGCAGCAAAATCCCCTCTGTTACGCTAACTGTGAGGTTAGTTTGGCTAGTATGTAGGAAAAAAACCATTTGTCTGCAAATACTTGTCACCCCCTGTGGAACGAGACTCTGTATCTGTTAAGGATAATAACGGTTTTTCGCAATCTGAGGGCAAAACAGGAAAATCCCAGGCAACCCTAGCCAAATCTAGGGTTGCCCTAGCCACCACTACTCCATGCATGCAAGGTTTCAAGAACCAGACTCAAACTCAACTATTCAAGAGATTCCAACAATTACATCTTATCCACAAGTGGATCAGACTCAGAGTAGCACTCAAACACACAAGAGACAGTTCATATCAAACACAAATAGATAATTTGAGTAATTCAAACTCTAGAGTTAAAAGTCCAAAATTAATGTTAAGCAGGACTCTTGTAATTGTAAATATGTAATCTGTATTATAGTCAATCTCATGGGAAGAAAATCACTTTTTCGTGGCTATAGGTTGCAAAGATCGACCGAACCACGTAAAACTAAGTCTCTCTCTCTCTCCCACGTTTTCTTTCTTTCTCCATTACCCAAAAATGTCTCGCTAACCCAAACTCATGGCTTCTAACAGAATCCATAATAGACTTAGACAACAATAGGATTTAAAATGAATATCAAACACATCAACAAAAATGAAAATGCCAGAAAATGAGTATGAGAATTGATAATAAAATGGCTCTAAAACTACTACAAAAAATTATCATGATTTACACACAAGGGATGAGTTGCATCCACTGGTAAAGTTGAAGATGTTTTTAAATGATGCTTCCATTATATTCAATTTAAAACTCTACTTAATTTAAGTCTGAAGCACAAAGGATCATCATCTTTTCAGATTAGCGAAATAAAAGGTGTATACATCCAGTAATACAGAAGTCTGATTCAGAGAACGATGGACCATCCCAATCTGTTGGTCATAGTAGGGGAAGAAGTATCATACACAACAGAGAAAGCAGTGACAATCACAAAAACCTAAAACCTAAAACCTAAATTGTATAGACCAACTTCTCACTTATAGTTTAAAACAAGAGGGTGTATGCCGACTATTTAGCATCAATCTTCTTTGATTGTCTTAACCTCTCACCCGAAATGGTGCTGCAATTTTCTATGATTGTCTTGACTTGATTTCATCCCTCAATGGAAATCACAGGTTGGTGAATTGGCTACCAATGCCATCCTTTCACACATCAAAGTAGTCAAGGAAGTTTTTTTTTAGTTCAATTTAGATACTTTAATTAATAGGAAGGACAATGTATATGTCGACTATTTAGTGTTAGATTCATCTCGTTTGAAGTTGTCCCAAGGTTTCGTGGATCTCACCATCTAAGTTTCTTGTTGACCCTTCCCTCATTTGAGGGAGGAGATTCTCTTCTAAGTCCTTTGAATAAATTCTTTTAGATGTGGTTGTGTCCATATAAATCTTAGTGAACCGGATTGAGTCATACTAGGGTGCACCCCAACAAAATCAGGATGAGCTACAGCGCTGAACTGACCAGCTACATTATAATTGAAACAAAATAAATTCAAGTACCCACCAAAATATGTCAGAATTATATTAACAAAAATATATCAATAACAACAACATTGTAGATTACTCTCCATGATTGAAATATGTCATCAATGTTGACAAAGCCTACTCAAGAAATTGATCTCTTCATCCATCATTATTCCATCAAGACAACTGTAGGGTGTATAATTAAGTAAGCTTTATCCTTTTAGGTTTCACTTTGCTTTGTTCCTTCTCTCTTTTTTCTTTTTCTTTTTTTTTTTTTTTTTTTTTTTAAATCACCGCTTCCTGTTCATCTTATCTTTTCTTGATTCTTTTTCAATATAATATAGGAATGAGAGAGTACTAGAAGGAGCTGGAATAGGGGAATAACACAATCTAATGTATGAACAGTTATTTGTCCTTCATATTACTTTACCAATTGTTTGTTTTTATCTCATATTATTATATTTTAATCAGAGAATGGATCGTTATCTTCCATCTCATCATTTTATCCACCTGGAAACATCAAGATTTTCCTCAAACCTTCCTGAAACACTCTAAACAATGCTTCTGCGTCCCTATAAATACCATTCTGATCCTCTTCATTCATGCAACAGAAGGCTTTCCTGCAATCACTTTAGATTTTCTGCTATAACTCCGAGTTTGTGTTTCTCTCGTTTCTGAGTTCTTAGAAAAGGAAGAGATGTCTCTGATCCCAAGCTTCTTTGGTGATCGAAGAACTAACGTGTTCGATCCACTCTCTCTTGACATATGGGATCCATTCTTCGACTTCCCCTTGGCCGCTCGCCCTCAGGTCAGTGGTGAAACTGAAGCCTTTGTTAATGCCCGGATCGACTGGAAAGAGACCCCTGAAGCCCATATCTTCAGGGCTGACCTTCCTGGGCTGAAAAAGGAAGAAGTGAAGGTGGAAGTAGAGGAAGGGAGGGTGTTGCAGATAAGTGGAGAGAGGAGCAAAGAGAAGGAAGAGAAGACTGATAAGTGGCACCGCACGGAACGCAGCAGTGGGAAGTTCCTCCGCCGGTTCAGGTTGCCTGAGAATGCCAAGATGGATCAGGTGAAGGCAGCAATGGAGAATGGTGTGCTCACTGTGACTGTTCCTAAGGAAGAAGTGAAGAAGCCTGAGGTTAAGGCCATTGATATCTCTGGCTGAAGTCACGGGAACTGGAAGAATAATATTTTCGTTTGTGCTTGGGTTTGATGAGATTGCACTAGTCAAGAATAATTAGAAAAAAGAAAAAAATTTACTGAAGCTCACCGAAGTAGGTTTTTTCTTCTTCTCCTTTTTTTTTTTTTTTTTTTTTGGGCTTGGGGGAGGGGAGGGGGGTGTTAAGAAGTTGGTTGTTAATTTGTTGTGGCTTGGGGGAGGGGAGGGGGGTGTTAAGAAGTTGGTTGTTAATTTGTTGTTGTTTTGCGAGTTTAATGGTTAGTAGCTTGGGTTGTTCTTAGATAAGAACCTTAAGTGTCTTTCTGGCTTCTTATGCTGGAGTATTGTCAGTGAAAGCTGCTCTCAGTCTTGTTTTATGAAACTTTTAAGAATGGTGGATTGCACAAATTTCTTTAGAATGGTTTTATACGTAAGGGGGATAACTATCACATATATGAATATGATTTAGAGTTTCTTCGTAATCTTAAGAAAATTTAAACTCTTGATTTTATACTATGAGACTTTGGTCTTTTCAAGATAACTCTTTGAAAAGGTAAAATATTTTTTTGGGGGATAGATACATACATTTTGGGATAGATACATAGAGCACTTTTTAGTTTTTGGGGGTAACATGTTTATATCACTTTTACCCCCAAATTGGCATGGCATTGTTTCCCAAACCAAAACCAATCTATAGATTGAACATGCATTATCGTATCCCCAAGTCCCCCAACCCCCGCCCCCAACGAAAGAAAAAAAAAAGATTTGGTTCTTGAGCCCTTTTTACGAAGTTATGAAGAGAAGAGTTAATCATCCTGTGGTTATTGCCTCTTCTTGATCAACATGTTTCTATGGAGTTCATATGGAAGGGAACGATGTTTGGGTTGATTGTGGTGCATGGTAGCTGCCTTAGAGCAAACCATAGACAGATCTGGCTGGCCTACATATATCTAGATTGCTATGGATGGTGATGGGCAATTTTAATGTGACTTTGAGACCCTCACAAAAAAAGGGTCTAGGAAGCTTTAACTTGGAAGCTACTATGGACTTTTAGGCAATGGTGGATGCATGTGATCTTTTGGAGCTTCTGCCGATGCAAAGAAAATTCACATGGTCGAACCATCACCACCGTGGGAATGCATCAACAGTCTTGGATAGAAGCATTTGTTGTTAGAGAAATGAGTCACTGAAAATGATAAAGAACCTCTAAAGAAATAAAACTGAGCAAAACATATTGAAAGGAAAACAGAATTAAACCACTGCTGTTGCACTCTGTTTTCTGCTATGTTTCTTCAATTGAAATACTAAACTAAACTTACAATAAAATAGGCCACACTTGAACGGTTAGATGGCCTGACTCTTTCAAAAAAACTCTCTTAAAAGTAAGGAATACATATCCCTCAATTGACTAACAAACCCACCTAAAAATAAGGAGCACGCCTGCTGTAACTGACTAACAAATTAAGAAACACATCTGCTATAACTGACTAACAAACTAACGTGAAATACTTGACCCAACTCTTAGAGATCGTGCCCAATTTTGCAATCACTTTCAATACTCCCCCTTGATTCATAATTGGATATGCCAAGCCTGCTCCTAAGATGACAATGCCTCATTGCTGACAAGGACTTGGTGAATATGTCTGCTAGCTGCTCATCAATACTGCAATACTCCAACTTAATCTCTCCTGTGCTAACCCATTCACGAACATAATGATGTTTAATCTCAATATGCTTACTCTTACTATGCTGAACAGAATTTTTTGCTAGAGCCACTGCTGACATACTGTCACAGTAAATTACTTGCCTCCTTCTATGATTTTCCCAAATCATTCAACAACTTCTTCATCCACTTTACCTGGCATGCTGCTGAAGCCAGTGCCACATATTTTGCCTCGCAAGAAGAAAATGCAACACACTTCTGTTTCTTAGAGCTCTAGGTCACCACCCCTGATCCAAGCTCAAAATAATTGCCTGATGTAATCTTCCTATCATCCAAAGACCCTACCCAATCACTGTCTGAGAAACCCATCATCCTAAGATCTTCCTTCTATGCATACCAAATGCCATAATCTGTTGACCCAGCTAAATATCTTAGAATTCTTTTGACTGCTCCAAAATGTTGTTTGCTAGGCCTATGCATGTATCTTGACACCATTCCCACTAAATGAGCAAGATCAGGCCTACTGTGAGTGAGATACATCAATGCACCTACAAGACTTCTGAATTGTTTGCCATCTACGTAGCCAGTTCCATCATTATCTTTCAGCTTTTCATTCATGTTCATTGGAGTTCCAGCCACCTTACACTTGGTCATTCCTGTTCTTTTGAGTAATTCCTCTGCATATTTCTTTTGTGAAAGAAATATTCCATCTTTTGTCTGCCTTACTTCCAATTCCAGAAAGTAACTAAGCTTCCCAAGATTTGACATCTCAAACTCCATCATCATTTTCTGCTTAAAATCTTATATAAGAGAATAATTAGTTCCCATGTAAATCATATCATCTACATATAAACAAACCACAATGCATTCCTTTGCTGCAGTGCACTTTACATACAATGTAGGCTCATTTTCACTTTTGCCAAACCCACATTGTATAAAGTATGCATCTATCTTCATATACCAAGCTCTTGGGGCCTACTTTAGCCTATACAAGGCCTTCCTTAGCTTGTAGACTTTGCCTTCTTCTTCAGGAACACCAAATCCTTCTCGCTGTTCAACAAATACTTATTCCATAAAGTCCCCATTCAAGAAGGCATATTTTACATCAAACTGAAAGACCTCCCATCTCATTTGAGCTGCAACTGAGAGAACAATTCTAATAGTGTCAAACCTTGCCACTGGAGAGAATGTTTCATCCACATCAATGCCAACTACTTGACTGTAACCCTTTGCTACAAGTCTTGCTTTGTGCTTCTGTATACTCTCATTTGCATGAAACTTGGTTTTATAAATCCATTTCAGTCCTATTGCATGCTTTCCTTCTGGCAGCTCAACTAACTCCCAAGTCTTGTTCTTCTCAATTGCCTTAATTTCATCAGCCATAGCCTTCCTCCACTCCTCCTTTTGAGTTGCTTCTACAAATTTGGTGGGATCTACAAAAAATAAAGCAAATGTACACCTTGCATATACATCTGCAAGGGACCTCATCTTCCTTGGTGGAGTGCTTTTTGGACTGCTGCCTAGACACTCACATGGTTGTCCTTTAGATATTTCACTTGAGCTTGCTGGCATGGAAGGAGTTGAAAGGGACAACTCTTAACTTGAACCACTTTTTGTTCCTGCTGTTCTTTCTTCTTCCACATCCAAATTATTTAAGACTCCATTGTTCTCTCCTTTCCAATTCCATTTTTCTTCTTAATTGAAGATCACATCTCTGTTGATGATTGTCTTCTTACTCACGGGATTATACAGCCTATAGGTTTTTGATTGTGATGAATAATCCACAAATATGCATTTAACAGACTTGTCATCAAGCTTATGTCTGTTTTGTGAATGTAGAAGAGAGTATGCAATGCATCAAAATATTTTTAAGTGACAAACTAAGGGTTTAATGCCATACCATGCCTGATAAGGAGTTTGATTCTAAATTGCAATTGTTGGTGATATGTTGAGTAAGTACACTGAAGTTGTGACAGCCTCAGCCCAAAATACATATGCCAGTTGTTTAGCCTTCATCATACTCCTTGCCATTTCTACAACTGTCCTATTCTTCCTCTCTACAACACCATTCTGCTCTAGTGTATAAGGTGCAGTGAGTTCTCTTTTCACTCCTTAAGACTCACAGAAGCTATTGAAAGCAGTTGAAGTAAATTCTCCCCCTCTATCTGTACATAGGACTTTCAACTTCTTACCACTCTCCACTTCAGTCATGGTTTTAAATTTTTTGAAGTGTTCAAAGACCTCAAACTTCCGATTCAAACAATAAACCCAATTCATCCTACTATAATCATCTACAAATAGCAGGAAATACTTACTTCCACCTAGGCTTTTTGTCTCCATGGGACCACATACATCATCATGTACAAGTTCAAGTGGTGCTTGAGCTCTCCATGCCTGTCCTCTTGGAAATGATCTTATAGTTTGCTTTCCATATACACACCTTTCACATATTGATCTGCTGGTGTCAATCTGTGGGAGTCCTTCCACCATTTCCTTATCCTTCAACAATTTGAGGCCTGGAAGATTTAAGTGACCATATCTCAAGTGCCAAACCCTTGACGCTTGATCTTGCTTGGTAATGAGTGCATGTTCTTCTATGTTCTTCATCTCCATAGAGAACATATAGTTCTCTGTCATTAACACCTTAGTGATAGGCACTCTAGTCTTCTTCTCCTTAATCTGGCACATGTTATCTTCAAATAAGACTGAGTATCCTCCAGAAACAAGTTGCCCCACACTCAACAAATTATGTGCAAGCTCAGGTGCATATAACACATTGGTAATGAGTTTGAGTTTGCCTTCATTTGTTTTGAATGCAATGGTACCTCTTCCTTCTACTTTGATCTTCCTGTCATTTCCCAGTTTAATATGAGTTTTATGAAACTCATCTATTTTATAAAACATGTCTTTGTTGCCTGACATGTGACTAGAACATCCATTATTTATGAACCAAAGACTATTCTCATCCCTGTTATTGACCTCAACAGCCATAAACAAATAGGCCTCCTCCTCTTCTGGTTCAGTTTCTTCGCAAAATCAACCCTGTTTTGCTTTTCCTTGCAGTCCCTGGCAAAATGACCAATTTTGTCACAATTGAAGATCTTCTATTGTCTTCTTGCCAACCCCTTCCTCTACCTCGATTGTTGTATCTCCCTCTTCCTCTTGCAAAGGAGCTTCTGTTGCTTTGTGAAGCTGTGGTGGTCCTGGTTTGAAAAGCCTTCTCCTCTCCTTTCTCCATAAATCTATTAATCATGTCCTCATGAGCCAACAGTGACCCCATAATTGCTTCAAAAGACAGTTTTGTCAAATCTTTAGACTCTTTTATTGCTGCTACAACATGATCAAATCTCTGTGTCAAGCTCCTTAGAATTTTTGCCACCACCGTTGCATCTGGCATCTGCTCTCCAAATGACTTCATGTGATTCACAATAACTTTGGCTCTTGAAAGATAATCCTACACTGACTCACCATTCTGCATCTGCAGTGCTTAAAAATCCCTTCTAAGTGACTGCAACCTTACTATCTTTACTTGTGCTGAGCCCTGATACTCCTCCAGTAGAGTATTCCGTGCATCCCTTGCTGTCATAGCATCAGAAATTCTGAAGTAGATTTGTTAGAAAACAAGCTTTAAACAATCAAAATAGCAATTGAACTTGAACAAAGAAAAGAGAGAAGAAGAAGAAGAAGAGAAGAGAGATGAAGAACCAGTAGCAAAGACCTGTGATTCTTAGCTAAAGAGTCTAGAATCACAGAGCACTTTTATTTATAGCTTCTAATAAATCTAATACAACTTGAGAGACAAGTAATTGTCCTCTAGAAGAAGGAAACAAAATATTACAGCTTTAGTAACTTCCTAACTCCTAAAATAGAAAGTTTTGAAAATAGAAACTACCACCAAAATAGAAATTATGCTTTCTAAAAACTCTCAAAACTTATGTAGCAAGACTCCCACATTAGAAATAGAAAATATAATCAAAACAATAGCATAATATTGTTCACGTGAACAGTAAAACTCCCAAATTTACGTATACTTCAACACTCCCCCTCAAGCTGGAGCATACAAATCTCCCATGCCCAGCTTGCAACAGATAGACTTAAAACTTGGTCTGAACAAAGCTTTTAGTTGGTCAGTAGAGCTCACAAAAGGAGTTGCTATAAGCTTCTTCTTCACTGCATCACGCACAAAGTGACAATCTACCTCTATATGCTTCGTTCTCTCATGGAACACTGGATTACTAGCAATGTAAGTGGCTGCTTGATTATCACAAAACATTTTCATAGGGGCAGAAACTAGAAATCCTATTTCCTCTAACAATGAACGAAGCCACATCAATTCAGCAGCAGTGTGGGCCATAGCCCTATACTCAGCTTCAGCACTAGATTGAGCAATGGTGGACTGTTTCTTACTCTTCCAAGTCACAAGATTTCCACCAAGAAAAGTACAATAAACTATGGTTGACCGGCGATCAATGACGGATCCAGCCCAATCTGCATCAGAAAAGGAAACCAAGTCCATACTCCTATTTGGTCGATAGATGAGCCCTTTTTCGGGCGCACTCTTGAGGTACCAAAGCACTCTCATTGCTGCATCCCAATGAGCCTTCCTAGGAGACTGCATAAACTGACTCAACACACCAACAGAGTAAGAAATATCAAGACTAGTAATAGTAAGATAAATAAGTTTCCCAATAAAACTCCTGTAACGATGGACATCATCTAACAAGTCACCATCATCACGTCCTAACTTCAACTGAGGATCCATGGGAATGTCGCTAGGTTTAGAAGCAAGCATGCTAGTCTCAATCAAAAGATCTAACACATACTTTCTTTGTGACAAACTTACTCCTTTTTTTACTGCGGATCACTTCAATCCCCAGGAAATATTGTAGATCACCTAAATCTTTGGTTTGGAAAGATTTTTGTAACTTTGCCTTAACTGTATGGATTGCATCAACATCATTGCCTGAAAGGACAATATCATCAACATAAACTGCCATAATGACAACACAATCACCCTGCCGTCTAACAAACATAGAGTGATCAGAATAACACTGTACAAAACCAAAAGACTCCACAGTCTTGCTAAATTTCTCAACCCAAGCCCGTGGAGAATGTTTGTGTCACATCCACCCAGCCGGTACCCTATCTGGCATACCCGGGATGTGATCCACAGCCCCGAAGATCCATAGTTCAAGGACCACATAATCCACATCGACGATAATACAATCATGAACAGATAATAATCATAAACTAACAATGAATGATCATGGAATTCAGAAATAAGGTGTCAGACATAATCAGAGTGCGGAAATAAATATCAAATCAGATAAATTAAGAAGGCAGTGGGCGGAATCCACTCCTTCACCAAACGGAAGTGAGGTCAAAATTTAGTTAAGTACAAGTCTCAAGTTATAAAGTTAAGTTAAAGTTATTACAATTCTTCTAAGTATACTGTCACAAAAGAAGGGGTAACTACTCATAAGTCTCCTCCATAATAAATATATCTTCTTCAAAGTTGAGAACCATGGAGACCCAACATGACTGCTCCCATACAACTCCGGGGCTAACCCTGGTACGCCTGGTAATCTTCTTCGGTATGGTCACCGAAGTCTTCAACGTAGCCAGCCTCCGGATGGTAGTATGAGGTATCTGGGTCCGCCTCAGGGAGGGTGCCATCAGAGTAATCACCTGTAGAATAGCCTAACAAAATATTGCAACAGAAAAGGAATGAGTTCAAAAGAACTCAGCAAGGAAGTTATCCCACCACACATAAACCACAAGATAATCATAAAATGATGCAGATGATATGAGGCATATAATGCAATATGATTTTATTCTAAGTATGCTATCATCTATGGTAGACATGCTTTAAGTCATAGCACCATACTTCTTTAGGTAGTCTCAGTCACTCATCACCGGGGGGAATTGGGTCCTGCATCCCTCTCGGACAAATCCATGGTTGGGGTTTCGGTCACCGCTCTCTCACATCACCGTTTGGTCTAAGTATTGGTGCATGTCAAGGTATAGCCTAGCCCAATGCAAGTCATCTACTTAATCATATCATGCCAGTTCCAGATACTTTCATTCCTCCCCTCTCGGGATCCTTTCCGGTATCCTTCACACTAGAGTCACGGATATTACTCACCGGACTCATCAACCCTATTGGTCATCCACAAATGGTAAACGGGAAGCTCTCACGTCCCTCTCACGGATCATTTCACCGGTCTTGAGTGCCCGTAAGCCCAAGTCTAGCCATTTGTAACCCTACCAATAAATGGCCCCTTTCGGGTAACCGTAATGCAATTTATGTCCTCTCACGGAGTGGATACCGGTCTTGAGCGCCCACAAATCCACACTACTACCACAAAGGTTGTTCGGTCTCAATGCCCTTCCGAATCGGGTCCGATATGATAGGGACATCCTAGCCATACATCTAGACAAATCCTATGCATGTCATTCAATAACCCAGGAAAGCGTCAATGGACACCTTCGGAGAACATCCCATACTATTCCCTCCGATGTCCAAGGACAGAAGCACCAGTAGGGTACCCCTCAATCCCAAGTTATACTTAAGCAATCACGTGCCCAAGTTCATCATATCAGTTCACAAGATACAACGTCATAATAAACATTCAATTCATGACATTGACATAAGTCATCATATATTGAAATTGATAAACATGATAAAACATTGAAGTAATATAATGTAAACACAAAGTTACTGTTAAAAGAAATATGTAGCAAGTCTAACACGATAAGAATATGAAATAGAAACTATATTTACTAGGTTAGGAATACCAAGTCAAGATTTCCATATCCTAGGTAATTACATCGATAATTATCCTTACCTTGAATCGGAGAAGAGAATGGTCCAAGATCACAAGCAGTGGCCCAAATAGTCTTAAAGTCCTAAACAAGCATATATGAAAGGTTAGAGAAGAAATCAGAACAATCGGAGATCAAACGAATCGGAACCGGGCAAAAGTTGCCGACAAGAACTCTATTGGTCGATACATTTGGTCGATAGTATCGACCAATAGTATCGACCAAATCAATTCCAGGACAGCAAGCTGGCTTTTCGGATTCTTGCCCAGATTTGGTCTTCCGGGTCTCGGATTGACATGAAACTTGGAGGATAGTCTAAGCACAACATGGGGACACTAATTATCAAGAAACTTTCATAATCCAATGGTCCATTTGGAAATCCCCAAATTGACATATTAAGGTTAAGAGTTGTAGATCATGGCATTGGCTATATCTCAATGCAAATTAGGGGAAAACATGGGGGATTAGGTAGGGAATCGTTTAGAAGTAACATGGAGCACATATGCAAGGTATAGATTAGGTTAATCATGAGCTTCATCTCAGTTTTGGTAAATAAAGCAAGTTGGTAAGCAATAAATCATGGAAATGTGTAGTCAATGATCATGAGGTGAATCAATCATAGTCATATCGGTGAAAACATCATTGTATGGGGTTTAGAAGGTTCATGGCAAGGTGTATGCAAGGTTGCAGTACCTTGGCCATGGTCCCAACAGTAAAATAGAGAAAAGATGAGTGAGAAAGTGATTAGGAGAGAGAGTCATACCTTTAAAGTGGAACAAGAAAGTAGGAATGAGTGGTTGGCAATGATTGATGAAGAAGATGCTTCACCACTACCAAGGAGGAGTTCTTGGGAGGCTCTCTCACGTTCCCAGATGTTAAAAACGCGAGAATAGGGCTCCAGTCTCGAGGAATAAATAAATAGAAAAGAATATTCCAAGAATCTTTAAATCTGGGCTCAGCAGACTTGTTGGTCGATACCTTTGGTCGATAGTATCGACCAATAGTATCGACCAAAACAATCTCTGCAGAAATTTTACAGAATAGTTCAGCAACTTTAGGTGCGGACTTGGAGGGCTATACAAGGTCAAATTGCATGGGGTTTTCTCCTACAGTTCACTCAAGAGGTCTAGTTTCAGGGAGTACCTTCGGATTATGCATAGGAGTCCGTTTGCTATTTCAACTGTCTCGCTCTTCATCAGTGCGCAGATTCTAACTTAGCACTGGTAATGTGCTCAAGGAAGGAGCAGCATCATCAATGTCCATAAACTGGAATCCCGACATTACGTCATCAACCAGTAGGGCCCATAAGTCCCTCCTACCACCACTTCGGGTCTTTGGACCTACAAACATAACAATGACCGGGTCGGGTCAAGGTTAGGTAAAAGCTGGATTTTACAGTTTGAGTCCATAAATCGCTTTATGAAGCCTGCAAACATGAACACTGTCCTCCCCCTGAGCAACATATGTCACATCCCGCCCTAAATCCACCAAGGGGATACCCTATCTGGATTACCCGGGGAGTGAATTACTGTCCCGCCGATCAAGTTTAGGAACGATCATAACCACTTAGCACAATAATATAATCAAAAGCAAGGACAATTCCTTATTTCCAAATAATTCAATAATAAAAGTTGAGAAAGTACCTCAGAAGGATTCACAAATAACATCAGAGTGCGGAAAGGATTTCATTAGTATAAACAATCAAGTGTGAAAAGGAGG
The DNA here is from genome assembly GCF_041222555.1 of Hakea prostrata. NCBI lineage: Eukaryota > Viridiplantae > Streptophyta > Magnoliopsida > Proteales > Proteaceae > Hakea > Hakea prostrata. Next base: position 20,181 of record NW_028291300.1, read on the forward strand.
GAGGAAACCCATCCTATAATACCAGCGGAAGATGAAACGACTAAAGTAAAGGTTACAACCGATTCACCAAATAACAAGTGAAACAACTAAGCTATAGTCCCGACAATTCAAATAAAAGGTTAAAAAGGGAATGAGGCGACATCCCATCCCTAACACACAAATATAAAACTGAACTACTACAAACAAGTCCCGATCTCGGTCTACTCGTCTTTATCAACTGGTTCATCGCCACCAGTATGATACAAGTCTTCAACTCGGCCTCCAGAGGGTTGACTGCTATAGCCAACAGTGGTATTACCTGCAGAAAAGTCTAACAAGATATGTTGCGAAAAGGAGTGAGTTCAAAAGAACTCAGCAAGGAAAGTTATTCCATAATAACATAAATCATATGATGCACAGCATAGCATGATGCAATATGATATGAGACATATGATGTAAACATGAATCTAACTCTAAGTATGCTGGTCATCTAGGGTAGACATGCTTTAAGTCATTGCACCGTACTTCTCTGGGTCGTCAGTCACTCTCCCATTTCCATATCTTGGGAATGCCCGGGGAAGATCGGTAAAGTCATCAAAAAAGCCGTGGTAAGGGGATCGGTCACCGCTCTCTCACATCACCATTTGGTCAAGAATCGGCGCATGTCACAGTAAAGCCTAGCCCAATGCAAGTCATCTACTCGACCATATCAACTCAGATCCAGATACGTCCATTCCTCGCCCCCGGCGATCCTTTCCGGTATCCTTCACACTAGAGTCAGCGTAATCCCGGATTACGGACTCATCAACCCTATTGGTCATCCACATATAGTAAACGGGAAGCTCTCACGTCCTCTCACGGGTTGGTTACCGGTCTTGAGCGTCCATGAGCCCAAGTCTATCCATATGCAACCCTACCAATAAATGGCCCCCACAATGAGATTTATGACCTCTCACGGATTGGTTACCGGTCTTGAGTGCCCACAAATCCCCACTGCTACCACGGGTCGTTCGGTCTCAATGCCCTTCCGATTCGGGTCTGATACGACAGGGACATCCTAGCCAAACCACTAGACAGTCCTATGTATGTCATCCAATAACCAGGGAAAGAGTCGATAGGCACCTTCGGAGAACATCCCATACTATTCCCTCCGGTGCCCAAGGACAGAAGCGTCAATAGGACACTCCCCAATCCCAAGTTATACGTAGGCAATCACATATTCAAGTTCATCACTTCTCATGCATCCAATACATCTTCATAATACAAGTTAAATCATGATATTGAAATGAATCATCATAGACATAAGTAAACAAGAATAGTAATGTAACATGACAAGAGTATAAAGATTTCAATACTACTGTTCTAACACATATATCACAGTCTTATAACGATTAAAAGAAATCAAGAGATTCTATTCATAAATAAGAACATAAATCATAAGTTGATGATCTATATGTTTATGGAGATAACCATCCTTACCTTAGGTTGAGTTGATGATGAATTAAGAATACCAAGAAATAGTCCAAAAGAAGTGTTAAGGCCCTAAACAAACATCAATAATAAGTTAGAGAAGGAATCGGGAAGATTGGATGTCAATTGGATCAAAACTGGCCAAGGTTGCTGTCAGCAACAACTTTGGTCGATGGTTTTGGTCGATGGTATCGACCAAAATAATCCTCGGGACAGAATAGTGGATTTTGGGGATTTTGGTCCAAAATGGGTCTTCCGGGGTTCGGATCGATCTGAAACTTGGAGAGATGATTAATAAAAATGTAAGAACATTACCTACCAGGTATTATCACAATCCAATGGTCCAAATGAAAACCCCCAAATTGAGGTCCTATGTTCTAAAGACAAGAATACTAGCATTCATGAGAAATTGATGTAATTGAAAGGGAAGCTAGAGAATTAGTTGGGGAATAGGTTAGGAACATGATTACGATCATTTGCAAGCCAGAGATTAGACTAATCATACTCCACATCTCAGTTTAGTATAAGAAATCAAGTTGTTAAGCAAGGAATCATGGTAATGTATATGTAAGGATCAAGATGCAAGTGAAGCATAGCAAGAATGAAGGAAAAGTAAGTATAAATGGGAAGAGACGTTCATGGCAAGGTGTTTGCAAGGTTGCAGCACCTTGGCCATGGTCTCAACAGTAAAAAGAAGAAGAGGAGTGGGTAGGATAGAGAGCAAGAGAAGGAATCATACCTTGGAAGATGGTAGTTGGAGAAGAGAGACAAGGATTCTTGTAGAAGGTCATCACCCAAGCTAAGGAGGAGCCTAAGAGGAGCCTTCCCACGTTCTCAGGTGTTGAAATGAGTGAAATATCGTTCTAGGTTCGAGGTTTCACTTAAATAGAAGAAGGAATATTCAAAAAGCATCTTTTTCTTGATTCTAGGCAACTTTGGTCGTTGGTTTTGGTTGATGGTATCGACCAAAATGATCGACCAAAACAGGTAACAGGTTTCAGCAGAAAATCCAGAAATAGTTCAGCAACTTCGAACAGGGATTCGGAGGGCTATACAAGGTCAAATTGAGTGAGGTTTTCTCCTACAAGTCAATCAAGAAGTCTAGTTTCTAGAAATACATTTGGATCAAGCATGGGAGTTCATTATGTCTACCAACTAAGCTCACCTTCTTCGATGCGCAAGCAGGATTTGCCAGACATAGTTCAGCAACTTCGGACAAGGATTTGGAGGGATATATGGGGTCAAATGGAGTGGGTTTTTCTCATACAAGTCCATCAAGAAGTCTAGTTTCAGGAAATATATTCGGATTGAGCACAGGAGTTCATTTGGTATTTCAACTAATTCACCCCTCTTCAGTGCGCAGATTCAAAACTAACACTGACAATGCCCTCAAGTGAGGGGCATCATCATCAATGTCCACGGGCTTGGGTTCCAACACCAAAACATCAATCAAAAGGGTCCACAAGTATATTTTCCCCCACTTTGGGTCTTCGGACCTATAAACATAATAGGTCCCGGGCCGGGCCAAGGTAGGATAAGGCCAAACATTACAAATCTACCCTAAGGGAAAGGTCTGACATGGCTTCCTAAGGTTTTCAAAGATAATAATATTGAAACTAAAGTCCAACTTTAAGGTCTAATATCAAACAAGTATTTCTTTATCCCAAAATAAAAAGGGTGTCCGGGCTAGGTTTGGGCTGGATGTTACAACATACCCTGGAGGTTGCTCTATGTAAACTTCTTCATGAGGATCACCATATAAGAATGCATTTTTTATGTCAAGCTGAAAAAGAGTCCAATTATAATTCACAGCCAAAGATATCAAGACACGGACAGAATTAAGTCTTGCCACAGGAGAAAAAGTCTCAAAATAATCTACACCATATGTTTGTGTATAGCCCTTAGCCACCAAGCGGGCCTTAAGCCTTTCAACCGTACCATCAGAATGGTACTTAATAGTATACACCCACTGACAGCAGACCACATCTTTCCCAGGAGGTAAGTTGACTAAAGACCATGTATGACAAGAATGTAAAGCATCCATTTCCACATCCATAGCGGCTTTCCAGCCAGGAATTTTAAGAGCTTCGGTATGATGGGTTGGAATATGAAAGGCAGACATAGACAAAGCAAGGCAACGAAAGCTAGGAGGGAGATGAGAGGTAGAAACAAAATTGGAAACAGGATAAACAATGTTAGAATGTAAAGTGGAAGTACGAGTACCTTTCCTTAAAGCAATTGGTAAGTCATCTGGAAGGCGAGTGGGATCTCCACTAGAAGAATCCGTCGGTGGAGAGGATGAAGAAGGAACATCCGTAGGGCCAGCTTTAGGCTCCACTAAAGGAGAGCCGCTAATATTGTTAGGAGGAGCTCTACTATCCACAATATGTTCTGGCAACTTATGTCTTCGCTGATAAACCTGTAGAGGAACATTGCTAGTGGAAGGAACTAAAGAGGGAATAGGAGGAGTATCATCCAAAACAAAGTTTTCAACAGACACAGATTGACTAAGATAATAAGGAGTGTCTTCAAACAGGTCACATCCGCACTTGTAAATTGTTTGCAAAGAACCGGATCATAACAGCGAAAACCTTTTTGAGTTCGTGAGTACCCAAGAAAAATACACTTAATAGAACGGGGGGAAAGTTTATCCAAAGGATGTGGTATGTGAACAAAACACACACAACCAAAAATTTTGGGTGGAACTGAAAACGGTTCTCTATTGGGAAAAACAATTGAAAAAGGAGATTTTTTAGAAAGCAAAGGCATAGGCATGCAGTTAATTAAATGACCAGCAGTCAAAATTGCATCACACCAGTAACTCTTTGGAACATTCATCTGAATCAAAATAGCGCGTGCAACCTCCAAGAGGTGACGATTTTTGCGTTCAACCACTCCATTTTGTTGGAGAGTGAATGAACAACTGGTTTGATGAATCATTCCAAGGGAATCACACAAGTTAGATATATCATGTTGCACATATTCTAAAGCATTATCAGACCGAAAATTTTAATAGGAAGAGAAAATTGAGTCCGAATTTCATGAATAAAACTTTTAAATGTAGTTAAGAACTCTGTCCGATCCTTTAAAAGATACAACCATGTAAGACGGGAGAAATCGTCCACAAAAGTAACAAAATATCGAAAACCATGCCTATTACTAATTCTACAAGGGCCCCAAATATCGGAATGAACAAGAGAAAATAAGGACTCACTACGAGAGATAGAGCATGGAGGATAGGTGGCACAATGATGCTTCCTTAACTCACACGCTTCACAATTTAATCTAGACACTGCTTTAAAAGAAGGAAATAAAATTTTTAATCTAGGTAAAGATAGATGGCCTAAACGACAGTGCCACTGGAGAGCATCTACACAATCATCAGAAAGAGCCGCAATAGGGGTAGCATAGTCCAGATAGTAGAGTCCGTTCCTTTCACACCCTCCACCAATCGTATTCCTCGTGTAAAGGTCCTGGAAAACACAATAAGTGGGAGTAAAAGTCACAGAGAAGTTTAGTGCTTTAGTTAATTGACTAACAGATAATAAGTTAAAGGAAAGTTAGCAACATGAAGTACGGATGATAAAGTAAGAGAAGGTGTAGGAGAAACACTTCCAGAGCCTAGAATAGGTGTGGGAAGAGGCCCCTGAATCGATGATCCAAGGGGTGGGAGTAGAAGTGAGAAGTGATGTGTTACCTACATGAGAAAGTGTGGCAGCAGAAGTATTAGTGGATGGGGAAGCACCAGTTTCAATATTTTGCAATCGGCGAAGGATTTGGCTTACATCATCTCTTAGAGTCTTAGACAAGTCCCCTGAAGAAGATCCAGAACCACTGTCGTTGTTTGCTACAGTATCAGTACCATCATAAAAAACGGCATGATTGGCAAGGTGCTTGGCCCACTCTGGTTTTCCATGTTTGGCCCAACAAGCTTCCACTAAGTGCCCTGTTTTACTGCACTGAGTACAAAGTCAAGATGTCTTATCAGACAGTTGAACACCACGACCTCCAGAAGACCTACTAACTCCCCCTGAACCACGACCACGTCCCCTTCCATAAGAGGTAGTGAAGGCTGAATTTTCTCCTTTAGAACTTTTTTTGGGAGAACTCCCTTCAGGCAAGGCCATACGTTGAAGTCTAGAATATGCTTCACTAAGATTAGGGACAAGCTCACCAGCAAGAAAATGTCCTTTGACTGATTTCAGTTCAGGGTTCAATCCTGCAAGAAACTTAGATACAAAAAAATTCATTATGTTGGGCCTTTAGCTTCTCTATGTCAGTGGTGAGAGGTTGAAAGACATTCAACTCCTCCATCATGCCTTTAAAGGAGTTGTAATAATCCTGCAGAGATTTGTCAACTTGCTGAAATTGAAATAGCTTTTCATAAATACTAAAAATTCGAGTCATATTTTTAACTTGGGAATAAGTCTCTTGCAAATCATCCCATATTCCCTTTGCAATCTTATGGAACATAACATTCGCTGCAATATCAGGTTCCATACTATTCCACGTCCAAATTTTGATGATTGCATCATCTTGGATCCAACTAAAATAAAATTTGTTAGTCTCAACAGGAGGTTCATCCTCAATGAACTTAAGCTTACCTTTTGCAATTATGTACACCCGAACCGCTTGTGACCACAACAAGTAATTAAAACTATCTTTGAGCTTGATAGATGTAATTTGAACGTTTACATGATCTCCTTGACATCCTTTTGATTCAGCCGTACTCATGATTGAGTCACGTATAAGTGAAGACATTAAACTTAGGTAGATATCACTCAAATCAATTTTCCAAAACTTGAAGTAGAAAGAACACAAAAAAAAATTCTGCAACCTTAGGACAAAATAGGAGAAAAGGAGGTAACAAAGGTATCCAAGTTCTGGAACGTGTAAGAGTAAGGTAATAGGTAGAGAAGATCAGTTCACATTAATATCTAATCTAACAATCCATAATATACAACATTAGGTAGCTGCACACCAAGGAAACATAAAAAAAATTAAAAATTAAAAATAAAATAAAATAAAATAAAATAAAATAAAATAAAAAGAATTTCAGAAGAGAATATTGAGAACAACACTATTTCGATTCAAAAAAGCTTTGATACCTAAGTTAGAAAACAAGCTTTAAACAATCAAAATAGCAGTTGAACTTGAACAGAGAAAAGAGAGAAGAAGAAGAAGAGAAGAGAGATGAAGAACCAGTAGAAAAGACCTGTGATTCTTAGCTAAAGAGTCTAGAATCACAAAACACTTTTATTTATACCTTTTAATGAATCTAATACAACTTGAGAGACAAGTAATTATCCTCTAGAAGAAGGAAACAAAATATTACAGCTTTAGTAACTTCCTAACTCCAAAAATAGAAAGTTTTGAAAATAGAAACTACCACCAAAATAAAAACTATGCTTTCTAAAAACTCTCAAAACTTATGTAGCAAGACTCCCACATTAGAAATAGAAAATATAATCAAAACAATAGCATAATACTGTTCACGTAAACAGTAATGTGAACAGTAAAACTCCCAAATTTACGTATACTTCAACAAGATTGATTCATGTAAACTTTGTTGGATGAAAAACAAAACTTTGGTATCTTTTTTTCTATTTTCCCTTAGTTTGGCTTCATCCACTTCATTTTCAGAATTTCCATTCTCAACTATTTCCCACAATTCTGTGATTTGAAGAGGATTCTCATTTAAATCATCCAAAAATCATAGTTTTCTCCCTTGAAGACCGGTATCATGGACTGTTGCCCCATTACTCCATTGGAAATTATAAACTAAAAAATCAAAAAATACTAACCTGGCTCTGATACCACAAATGTTAGAGAAATGAGTCACTGAAAATGATAAAGAACCTCTAAAGAAATAAAACTGGGCAAAACGTATTGAAAAGAAAACAGAACCACTGCTATTGCACTCTATTTTTTGCTCTGTTTCTTCAACTGAAATACTAAACTGAACTTACAATAAAATAGGTCACACTTGAATGGTTAGATGGCCTGACTCTTTAAAAAAAAAACTCTCCTAAAAGTAAGGAATACATATCCCTCAATTGACTAACAAACCCACCTAAAACTAAAGAGCACACCTGTTGTAACTGACTAACAAATTAAGAAACACATCTGCTGTAACTGACTAACAAACTAACATGAAATACCTGACCCAACTCCTAGAGATCGTGCCCAATTTTGCAATCACTTTCAATATTTGTAATGTAGAATGGGTGGAATGTTTTAGTGAAGCGAAGCAATGTGTTCTTCATGTGCAAGCTTCAGAGCATAATCTGACTCTAGTGACGTCTGCACGAGGTGAGAAACCTCTAAACATACCTTATAGATTTAATAGTTTTTTGGATTAGTAGTGAAAAATTTTTAGATGTGGTCAATGAGTCTTAACCAGTGGTGGGTGTTCTATTTTTGTTCTATTTCAAAAGGCGAGAACGTTAAGAAGTATCTTGAAAGCGTGGGCAAAGGAGACCTTCACCAATATCTTTCTAAAAGTCAAGCATCCTGAAATGGAGTTAGAAAAAATTCAGTTACTAATTGGTCAACAGGGGATATTTGATGTGCTCTTCGATCAGGAGGCAGAAATGCAAACAAGGCTTTTCAATTCCTTAGAAGTACAAGAATTCTTGCTTCAGTAAAAGGCCAAGATGCGTTTATTGAAAGGTGATAGAAATTTTAAATTTTTTCACCTATCAACCAAGGTACGTAGAGTGAAAAATTCTATCAAGTCCTTGAAAAAAGAAGATGGTTCCTGGACAACACAGAAAGAAGGCTTACAAAATTATGTTGTCCACTTCTTTGAAGATTTTCATAAAAAGGGATCTTATTTTATACACCATGAATTGCTAGAGGTAATTTCTAAGTTGATGATAGAGTCTGACTATAGAGCTCTTTAAACGTTCCCTTGTGATGAAGAAATTAAAAGAGTTGTTTGAGAGCTTGATCCAGAAAGTGCGGCCCTGATAATTTTCCTAGTAGTTTTCTTAGACAATGTTGGGATCTTTTTCTTCAAGACTTTGGGGGCTTCTATGAAGTCTTATTTTAAGGAAAGAATGCCAAAAAGGGGTGAATAACAACTCACTTTGATCCCTAAAGTGGAGAATGTTATCTTTTTGGATAAATTTAGATATAAATGCATGGAAAAAATTTTCTACAAGGTGGTATCCAAGGTTATGGCTTCCCGTCTAAGTGATCTTCTCCCAAAACTTATTTAGAGGAGCAAGGTGCCTTCCAGAAAGGTAAGTTTATTTTTGTTGCATTAGAACTTACCAACATGTTGCATGCTTCGGTTAGAGGAGGTGGGATGGGGTTGAAGTTAAGCATTAAATAAGCCTATAATACATAGTCTTGGGAGTTTTTCATTTGTTGTTTTGAGAAGTTTTGGCTTTTTAGAGAGGTGGGTTGGGTGGCTTCATGAGATGTTATTAGCCCCAAAATTTTCTATCTTGTTGAATGTGGGGGGTCAATTGGTTTTTTTGGGGTAGAGAGGGGTCTTTGCCAAGGGAAGACTATTTCCCCCTTTTAATTTTTGCTTGCAGCAAGAGGTTCGTGTAGGGGGTTTAGAGCTATGATGGTTAAGGGTAAGCTAAAGGCCTTGCCTGGTCCAAGGGTTGTAGAGGTTGCATCCTTTCTCTTGTACGCTAATGATATTTTTATATTTGCTAATGCCTCTTTAAGATATGTCAGGGCGTTAGTAAAATTTATAGAAAATATCAGGAGTTTTTTGGACAACAAATCAGCTTGGAAAAGAGTAAGTTTTTTATGGGTTAGTTAACTCCCCACATAAAACATAGAATTGTAGAGATCCTATACATTCCAATCACTTACTTTCCTACAAGATATATTGGAGTCAATTTTTTTTAGAGGAAGAGTGACTCACAAAAGGCTGCTGCCGGTGCTTGAAAAGATCAAAAGTCTTCTTTTAGGGTGGAGAGCATAACTCCTGCCTATGGTTGGTAGGGTTGAGTTGGTTCGCTCAGTGATTTTTCCAATATGCCAATACATACTTTTCTGGTATGTTGGTGGTTAGAAAACATCATCAAACAAGTAGAGACTTGGATATAGAATCTTATTTGGACAAGCAGCATTGAAACAATCAAGAAAATTACATTGAAATGGGAGTTCGTCTATAGTCCCACATGTGAAGGTGTTTTGAGCATTGGACAATTGAGAGATGTGAATTTTGCTTGCATTAGGAAATTGGCATGGACACTTAAAGGGACTCCTTGTTTACTCACTTCCTGAGGGGCAAGTTGTTGGATTCCAAACGTAATCTAGAAGTTGTGGGGCAATGCTCTTCCATTCTTGCTGGACTTAAGAAGGTGTGGAATTTTGTTAAAGAAAAAGAACACCGGACTATTGGTGATAGGAGAAAATAAAGTTCTGGCCTAATCAATGGTTAGGCCCCTTTATCATTGCTATTACGTTGGGCTGCATCATGAGGTGAAGCTCCCTCTTCAAGTTGCAAACTATATCCATGACAAAAAGTGGAGGATTATTACTGAGGTGTAATTAGAGAGGTACTAGAGTTAGTGCCTTCTACCCCTCTTCTGGATTTGAATTAGGAGGACATCTATCATTGGAAAGATACTATTCTTAACAATTTCTCTTTAAAATCAGCTTGGAATCTATAGAGGAAAAAAGAAGAGAAAGTGGCATGGGCAAATCTTTTATGAAAGTCGCACTTACTACCAAGGCAACAAGTGTTTGTTTGGCGTTTTTCCCACAGTAAACTCACTGTGGATGACTTGATAATGTCCTTTTTGGATGACTTGATAATGTCTAAGGGAGTGTCTTTAGCTTCTCGTAGTAGTTTGTGCTTGGTAGCCAAGGAAGACTTGATGCATCTAATGTTTTCTTGTCCTTTTAGTAACTCTTGTGGGAAGGTTTGGTTTGAATTGTGTAGTTCATTCTACCATCCAAGAGAGCTTAAAGTGGTGGTTTCAGCAAGCAAAGTCAACTTGGTTAAATGGATGCCTCCTCATGCTATACTATATTTGCCTTCTACAAAATAAAAAGAGATTTGAAGGTGTTTCTCTTTCAGAGGGATGGGTTTTACAGGAAATTCATTTTGATCTTGCATAATATGCCATTGAAATTGAGGCAAGGAAGGTCACTCAAGAGGATTACTCCCACTCAAGACAGTTGGGATTAGGGATTTCTAGCCAACCCTAACATTCTGTGACCAGACGGGCATCTCATGCGGTACCGCAGACGATCGTCTGTCTCTGACACTGAGAAGTCCAAATATGGACATGCAAGGAATTTAGGGGTTTTGGGGGATTTCTAGCCAACCCTATGTCCTCATACACTTTCCTAGCATGTCCTATGTCAATCTAGTGACATGATATATGTGATTTTGATGCAATTGAGTACAATTACATATGAGTGTGCATGGAGGTGTCCTAAGTCCTAAATTTTCTAACTTGCTTGAGCTTGAGTTGATGTTCTTGACTCTTCTTATACTTCATTTTTCATGCTCATTTTGACTTAGACTTCATGTTCATCTTTGCTTGGGCTTAAGCATCCAGTGAGTTGGATTAAGTCAACTTGCTTTCATATTAACTGGTCATACACAACTCAGTATAGACATTAGTATTTTATGTTTGTTATCATCAAAACTAATAGAGACTGATATGGCAATACTGACATGGCATTTTCAAACACTTGGTTTCTTTTGCAACCCTAGAGAGAGTCTGACTTCTTATCTAGAGAAGGTGGGATGGAAAATCTTGCACTATTACATGGAGACTGACACGGATGCTAATTTCTTGGCAAAGATTGTAGCTAGGTTAGGTAGTTCATCTGTAGATATATACCTTGGACAACATTGATCTTAAGGGAGCTTGAGCTAGATGCAATAATGCATCCAAGATTTAGATTCTAGTCTTCTTTGTAAGCACATTGCTATGACCAAGAACCAGTAAGTTTGGGTGTAAAGGGGCAACTGATGTTGCAGGACTAAGTGAAGGTTCCTTGTAATCTGAATTGTTTATACTTGTGTACATTTTCTCTTATTAATACGAATGACCTTTAAGCAAAAAAAATTTGAGAAGGGCTGAGAGCTTGGGGAGACAGGTCCAAGCCCACAATTTCATTGGGCTGTCTAGTCATACTTCAAACGAAGTAGCTTCAAAAGGAAATTATGTTTTATGTTGTGTGGATAACTCTAGTGTGGCTCTTTTTTTTTTTTTTGGTAAACAGCACTTCTTTTAAATAATTAAAAAAAGTACAAGCTGCATGAGTACACAAAGTTCGAAACGAACCAAGGAGCGGCATACAACCAAACTGTCGTACATGCAATTGATAGGGCCAGCCAGGGTAAGGGTTGGGTCAAGCCCAAAATGGATCGCGTCCACAATACCCTTAGAACAAACACCCACATAGGGGGAGATACAAACACCCACATAGGGGGAGATACATATAATACCCACATAGGGGAACCTACAAAACGCCGCAAAGGCGGACACAAAACTCCTACAGGTATGGCGATGGTAGCAACGAAAGTGTGGAGAAGGTGTAGACCTGCCATCCGACTCTGCCGTATAGGCGTACTAGTCAAGCTCGACGCAGAATAACTTATACCCAAAGTTGGAGTTGTTCCGCGTGTGCACCAAAGAAAACGCTCCTCGGCTACGTGCACAAGGAAACGCTGTAAGCCTATAACCAAAGGAGCTGTTATGAAAAAAAAGAAAAAGAAAAAGAAAACAAGAAACAAAAACAAAGCACTGCAACCACAGATCTAAGGGGAAACCCTAGATCTGGTTATTAACGGAGAAAGCGGGAAAGAGGGAGGCGGAGAAGGGAAAGAGGAGCAGGAGATGCCGGGAGAGAGAAACCGATAGAAACAGAGAAAACGGGAGAGAGCAATAAAGAGGGCGGGAGAGAGAACAGAGAGAAACAGAAAACGGGAGAGAGAAACAGCGAGGGAAAACGAGAGAGAGAAACAGAGAGGGCGGGATACAGAAAACGGGAGAGAGAAAACGGGAAGGAGAAACAGAGAGGGTGGGAGAGAGAAAACGGGAGAGAGAAACAGAGAGAGCAGGGGAGAGAAAGGGAGAGAGAAACGGGAAGGAGAAACAGAAGGGAAAGAGAGAGAAGCAGGAAACGGAAGGAGGACAGGGGAGGCGGAGAGACTACTCAGGCGAGTCTCTCCGCCTCAAGCTGCTCGATCGGGAGGGAGTTGGGGGGGGGGGGCGGGGGGGGGGGGGGGGGGTGGTGGAATACAAAGGGGGGGGTGGAAGAGCGGGGAAAGATGAAATATAAAAAAAAAAAAAAAAATAAACTCATCATTATCATAAGAGTAGGGGGGGGGGAAGAGAAAAAAAAGAGGGGGGGAGGACACAAATGCTAGACAGGAAATACCCGCATGGCAGCAAACAAAGTCAATAATTTGGAGATAAAAATAATAGATTGGAAAAACAACAGTTTTGTTACATTTGTTGTTATATGCCATTGAGTCAACATAGATGGTATTCGAGTCTAGATCTTGTACATGTGTAATGAGGTACATGATACTTTGCAAGCCAATCACATAAAATTTCAATGCCTAATCTTAATCTACTGCACGGGGTGGTAGGGTCAAGGTCAAGTATGGTCATGTCAAGCATGCAAACCTAATCCTAATATAGTATCACTTTGATTCCATTCTATTCATCTTTAGGACTAAAATTTTGAGCACAAACCCTATTCAAACTCAATATATATTGGGTACCATTAGAAATTCCAAACTTGAGCCCCTAATTTTTTTTATTTTTTTTTTTAGGGTAAGAAAAATAATTCATTCAACAACAACACGAGCTACAACTGAGGAGCCCTTAGGTCTACACAGTCCTTACCCCATCTCTCATGGCAAGGGCCTCTGCTTCAAGAGTGGTCTGGGCCTTGGGCTAGTTTTGAAACAACAAGTTTGCATTCCCATTTGAAGGATTTTTTTTCGCCCCTGCACGGATATCCTCCACGCAGGACCAAGATGACGACACTTGTTATTAAAAACATTCTACAGTTAATATAGTATGGGTAATATGGTAATTAGGTTTCTAAGGTTTAGAAATTTTATAAAATTATAGAAATCCACCCATCTTAATTTAAATTTACAAAAGTGTCTTTTAAACGATGTTGCAGAAGAACAATTGAAAACACCCTAGTTGTCATGGGTGAAGTCTTGCAAATCCATCAAATTATGAAACTAATAATTGATCAAAAATCCCTAATACTAATACATGGATAAGATCGAGTGGCCTTCAAGCTTGGAGACTCAACCAAGTGAGGAAAATGACGGAAAAACAGTGGACAAAAAGACTTAAAAGTTAAAACCCCAATTTCAACTATAGAGTCCTTGTACAAGGAGTACAGTCAAGATCTAGGTTTTGTCAGATGTTACAGAAATTAAAGGAACCAAACCCATCAGCAGCTGATGTCAGACAAAAAAATTTCACCTTTTTATAAAAGGTCAAATTATATACAGACCCCATGGATCTACAATCAATTACATATAATATCTCTAAAAGGAAATCAATTACAAGTAACCTTTCACTATCTACTTAACAGTAAGGGGGTATTTGTAGTTATTTTCTACCAAAAAAAAAATTTGTAGTTATTTTATTTTGATCGAACTGCGGAAAGAAGTATCCAAAAGACTTTACCCGACTTGGTTGGGTTCTTTTACTAATGTGAGTCCTTCGATTGGCTTTTTGTGTAGCAATTCTCTAGATGCGCGCGTTTTGCTTATGGTGGTGTTGGCGAAACTCCAACGACTATATATATATTACAAATCCGGGGGTCTATATTGTAGTTGTTTTCTTTTGGGGTAATGGATATAATTGAATGTTGAACCAATATATATACATATGGGGGATCAAACCATAGAAAGAAGTATCCAAAAGACTTCATCCGACATGGTCGGGTTTTTATACAGATGTGGGTCCTCCGCTTGGCTTTTGGTGTAGCAGTTCTCCAGATGCACGCTTTGCTTATGGTGGTGTTGGCAAAACTCCGACTATATATATAAATATATTTTGCAAATCTAGGGGTCTATATGTAATTTGTCCTTTATAAAATAATAAAACCCCATTCATTAAGCTTGTCCAAGGGAGGTGATCCAGAGTCATTATTCCCCCCCCCCCCTAATCCCAATATTCAATCTTGTCTTCGCCCCTGGCCATAGATAATATTACGTTGCCATTTGAGAAGGTATGAACAAAGCCAGATGATAAGCCATTCAGGAAACTTACTATTACATCCTTCTCGAGACTATCATGCCTATTTGTTCCTTTCTCCTCTTGAATCAATCTCTATGATCATTTAGTGTGTCATGAATCAGGGAAATGAAGTTCTAAAGCTAGAATAAACCTATAGCTCATTAAATTTACTTAATGGATACGAAGACTCCTCCATTCTAAAGAGGAAACACGCTATTGCTCTTTCAAACTTGGGCTACCCAAAAAACAAGTATTAAAGACGACAGGAAGAAACATTTTGATAGTAAGCTCCATTACCACCTGAAAGAACAATCAGTCTTGTAACAAATCACCATCAGGTAGACTTTTCATGCTTTTAAACAGATAACAAAATACCCTAATTAAGAAAAAGAACGACACTGAGCTCATTCAAAGCTTGAATTCTCATGTTTACTTTTCAATTGCTCCAATGAGAAGAACGACACTGAGCTCATCAAAAGCTTGAATTCTCATGTTTACTTTTCAATTGCTCCAATGAGTTCAAAATGTGCTTCAATCATGCAAACATCATTCACCTAAGTAACCATTTGATTGATCTAAAAAACTACTGAGAGGCAGGAAATTTTTGAGACCCCAATTCATAGTTGAATCCTTAAACCAATGCTTTCCTGCATCAAAAAGTAAATAGGCATCATGAAGGTGCAAGAAAATGAACCAACCACTTAAAAGAAAGGATTCAAAACAGATCATCAAATTACACACGCACAACAATATCAGCAATGCACTGTGAGCGATCTTCTTTGGTAGCCACATGACACTAAACAATCCTGTGGTTTAAACGGTATTGCATCATTTCAAATCTAAAATACCTATTTTCACTTTGTAGACCTTGTAGGAGGCACAAACAGAAAAGAAGGGTTCTATTTTATCTGAATAAATAGAATAAAGGAAAAAAATTATGGAAAGAGTTTGATTTAAAATGAGACTAGTATATGTACCCAAAAACGACCCATCAAGAGACTACACTACAGATGATCTACGTCAACTTTAGATGGATTTAATACTTGGCAGTGGAGGAAAGAAAGCTATTGATTTCAGTGAATTATGGCAAACCTTTAAATTCCTTGTGTTTGGTGTTGATCTGGTCCATTATTCCTAATTGATACTCTGCATATATTCCTTTGGCAGTAAGAAGTTTAGTTGAATCACTCAACTCCAAGAACAAAGAAAGGCTTTTGCCTTCAGCTTCAGCTTCAGCCCATCCTTTGGGATAAATCCTGATTTTCCTGAAATCAATTTAAAACAGCTCATAGTTCAGCAGCCGGAAAGCTGATGTAGAAGTAACGTATAAAATTAAGAGAAGCATAAACTTTAAGTTACCAATTAAAACCACCAGCAGTAAAAGTTTCGGAGCAATGGAATTCCTCATCCAATTCAGAGAACTTCTTTATCTTCCAGGTATGCTTGCACTCAAATGGTACAGATTTCATCAGCAAATATTCCCCACTGTTTGGAAAATTCTCTTTATGAACAAACACATCAGCTCCAAATACACAATTGTCATCGACCAAGAAACCCTTGAAAGGATCATTGAATTCTTCAAGGGTCATGAATCTGGTGAATCCAGCCCATTGTGTCATTGATGCACGAAATCGTCTTGCTCTTCCATCGGCAACTAGACTTAGTCATGAATTGTTAGGCATAACAGATACGTTACTTCATTAAAATAAAAATGGTTTACAAGTTTCTGATCAATTGATACTTGCTCGACAACAAGTGCAGTTGAAGAGAGCAACCTTGGAGTGTTAAGTACTTGTCTCTGTGTTGGTCAAGCACCAATAGCCTGAAAAAGGCATGGACTTCCGAACATGGAGACAGTGCATTTGTCTCTGACATTACCAAGTAAACAGAGAGGTACCCTTCACCTTGTTGACTCTTGTTTCCTTTTGAGTACAAACGGAGTTTCCTGCAATGCATCAATTTAAAGCTAAGATAAAACATACGAACCAAAAAAATAAAGAGTAAAAACACATTGAAACAAATAAAATGATGAAGAAACTGTAAATTTAACAAGTTGAATAGAATAGGGTAACCATTTGTAGCCACCAGCTTCGAAATCTCCAGAGTCATAAGGTTCAAGGGAGGACTTTGAGAGTAAAGAAAATGACTTGATCCCCAATGTGAAGTGAGTTGGGGGTTCGTCTCTTATTGTCCTTAACACTTCTGCAGAACATGCATGAAATAGAAGTAAAAGGAATTGTACAGGAGAGAGGAATTGAGTGAAATTATTGGCATATGCTATTGTAAATGGTCATCTGGGTCTAATTCTTTTACTCAATACAAATCTTCTTCTATGCAAGTTCGAAGTTATTGTTGTGTAGGTGAAAAGGTTAGTTTTGTTTCTGTTGATACGGACTCTCGCTCGTCCTTCCCTGTCAAGAACCTGCAAGATACGAGCTCGACCTTGGAGGGTCGAGGTACGTCTCCGACGAACAAGTCAGTACCAATAATATGATCTCAACTACTCAATAGAGAATTCAAGTAATTGATCACAAGAAGTATGAATACCTGCCTCATAGTGTTTACCTGAGGTGTTTATATAGAGTATGATAATAGAGTTATATTCGGAATATAACTTTAATGAGAGTTCCCTTAGGAGAGTAACTCTTTGGGTGAATTCTTTTACCTAACAGGGACTCCTCCAGGGTCGTTGGTCGGTAGGACTCTAACCTTATAAGATCTTATCCTGTTAGGGTAATGCCGTTGGTCGGTCCTACCATAGGCCAAAAGGTCGAACTTCATTAAGTATTGGACCTGGTCGGACCATTCAACTACCGGTTTAGACCAGGGGATATAGAATGACCATTTTAGTCATTAACATAAGCCCCCCAGTCCATTGTGTTCGAGAACTGTGTGATCGGATCAAGTGAGTATGTTATTCTAATTCGTGAGGTATATGGTCGAACCGACCTACATACTTTACATCGAAATTTGTAACGTCTCACTCATGACTAGCCGTCATTTGAGCGCATTTATCGATGCACGTTCTTCGAAGTTCGTGTGTGATCGACGCGTGTCACAACTGTCGTTTTATCTTAAATACTTGTCATGATGACCAATAGACTCTTCATCTCCCACCGTCTACCCACTTCTTGTCGTAGCCGTTGGATGTAGATGATTTGAAATCATGGGGGGGCTCTTCGTCTTCCACCGTCCATCTGTGTATTGTCCTAGTCGTTAGATCTGGACCTTGGTGGTGATGCTTTTCGTCCGTTGATGGTATTTTCATATTGCCCCTTAGATTAGCATCTGGACTTTTAGAAATATAACCTTCCCATTTTCTTTCTTCTTCTCCCTTTTGCTCTACATTTCCTTTTGTCTCTGCGTTTCCTTTGCAACTGTGAGATTTTTCTTCATTGGATACTTCTTCTTTGCCTTGCTTCAAGCTTCGGTTTTTTGTTGGAGGAGGTCTATCACTAGTTTCCTTTTTCTTCCTCGTCATCCTACAATCAACAAGTAAGTTCTTTTGTCCTTTGCTTTTTATTTTTTCTTGTTTTGAAGCAGTAAGTTCAGAGTTTGACATAAGCGTTTCTTCTTGTTGTTTTTATCTTCCTTCCTTTTTCCTTTGTCTCTGGGTACGTTTCTTGTAGCATTTGTCCTCTATTTTTTCTTTTAGGAGGACATGGTAATCCTAAAGAGAGGATTTGCCTTAGAAAATCGTAGGAGAGACTTAGGAAAAGAACCTTCTGGTTCTTCACTGTTTGAACCAGAAACCGAACAGCTCCCTGATCCCGGGCTTCCCATAAGTGGCCAGTCCGAAGATATGTTTGACGATCAATGTGGTCGAGAACCCTCCAGTAATGATGGCGAAGAGGCTGAAATGGATTCTCGACCTAGGACCGACCATCTTAGTGCCCGAGCTCGCTTCAAAGCTGAGCGTAAGAGGTGGAAAGCTAGCTTGACTCTTGACGAATATAGGCTCGAGCAGGCTAAGGATTTGAATCTCGACCATATAGATTATGATCCTTATTCCTCGGGCCCAGATTTCCTTCCCTCCCAAATGACCGACAAGAGGTTAGATTATCTTAAGCAGAAATATGATGTTCCTTCCGATCATGTCCTTCGTGTACCCACTCCCGAAGAGAGGGCGAACTCTCCTCGTCCCGGGGAGTTTGCCTTGTATGAGGATGCCCTTAAGAGTGGCTTTCGTCTTCCCATGCATCCTCTTTTTCGGGAGATCATGCTACATTTCCATATGTGCCCGGGGATGTTTGTGCCGAACAGTTGGCGAAATGTTATTTGTTTTTGGGGCTTTTGTCAGAAAGTGGGTGTCCGACCATCCCTTGCCTTATTCCTTCACTTCTTCATGGCGAAGAAGCAGGAACAAGATGGTTGGTTTTACTTGTCAAAGCATACCTTTTCTCAATGTGGCTGGGATGGCAACTTCGTCGGGACAGGGACTCTTCCATCCAACACGAAAGGGTGGCGTCCCAAGTATTTTTTTTGTTCGGCCACCATCCAAACCCTCCTTCGCAATATTCTGGGTTCGTGGACCGACTACAGGTTCCAATAACACCCCTAACCTTTCCGAAGCCGAGCAACGTGCCAGGGAGAAGATTCTTCGGCTTCCAACCGAGGATAAGAACATGTTTGCCGTTCACGGCTATTGTCCGGAATACCCCAATATACTACGTTTTTGGGGTTTCCTTCCTGGTGAGCACTCTTTGTTTGTACCTCCATCTTTTGAGCTATCTCTTTGAGTTCGGTATTAATTGTTCTATCCTTTTTCAGTGATGCTTAATCGGAAAAATGTTTCCCGGGCAGCTGATGAGGATATGGAAGAGGCTGAAGCCCGGATTCCTACCAAACCTGAACATCTTCGTTCTGATAGAAAAAAGCAAGTTCTGCCAGGCCCGAAGAGATCGGCTGAGGTGTCTGACGTTACACTTAGGCCAAACAAGAAAAAGGCTCCATTGTCTTTCGTAGCAGGTTCGGAAGTTGAGGTGGGTGCCTCCGATTCTGCTCCTCCTGAGGATATTCCGAGCACTCAATCTGCTGATGCTCCGTCCAGCGGTCCACTTAAAGCTGGATCTTATGTTTTGAGTAACACTACTGATGGTACTGAAGTTGCCAAGGCATGGTTGCCTACAGTTCTACTTCCTACCGACTAGCAGTTTCTTCAAAAAATAGGACCTACCCGAACCGAGGATATAATGACCAGGTATGTGGTTTCTGTACACGGTTGTTTTTCCCGTACAGTCCTCCTTTCTCATTATTTGTATTTTCCATTGGTAGGTTGGTTTGTGCCTTAACCCAGGCATGGGGAGGTAATTTGGAGGTTGCTCGGAAAGATAAGTCGACCATTTATCAGCTTAACGACCAGGTCAAGGATATAAGTGGTCGGCTGGAGAGCGCAATTGGCGAGAATGCTGCCTTGAAGGATGAGAAGGCGATCACCGATGCTCGGGCTTTATCTGTTGAAGAACGTATTTTGACCCTTGAGCGTGAGGTTGCCAATTTAAAAATTTCCTTGGAGGATAAAGATGTTGCCCTTAGTAAGATCGAGCAAGAGAAGGATCAGTTCATAAGAGATTTGACCGATCAACTAGCTCGAGCGTGCCCGACCACCTTCGAGAATCTTTCCGAGGAGTTACGTCGGGAAGTTATTCACAAATGGGTACGCACTAAAGGTTGCGTAGGATTTGTCTCCAAGGTTGCAACCCCAGGCTTCAATTATGGTCGGAGAGATGCCTTTACTAGGGTTATTGAAAATTACCCAGAGATCGATCTTGGACTGTTGGAGAAATATGTTGATCCGGGTATCTTTGATGAACTGAAGCTTCCTCGACCATCTTGGGCGGCTGGTAAGGAGGCTTTCCGTTTGCCGAAGAGGGTCAGTGTACCGGATTTTTTAGACTCCGACTGGGAACCGGCCCCTGAGGAGGAGGATGAAGCCGGCCCCTCAACGACCACCGATGCAGCTGATACTTTGGCGACCACTAGTCCAAACAATTCAACTGATTTGATGTCTTCTGATAATGTTGTTGCCGACTAGCTTTCTTTTTAAACCATGATGGTTTTGTAATGGATAATTTATCATAGGTTATTTTTCCTATGTAAATTTTTGCTTGTCAATGGTTTTTTCAGCAATTTTGTTCGGTATATATCATTTCTAGCATATTCCCCCTTTCTGTACAAGTTTACTTGGTCGTGAGAGTACCATTGTTCAGTATATATGCTCGTTCTTGTCATGTACTTGTATAATTCCAAGTCATGCTGTTCAGTATAGTAGGGTTTGTTCGGCCATGAACTAAATAGGTGTTCGTCAACAGCTGTTCGTCCATAACCCCTACCTCCCGGGCATGATAACTTGGTATGTCTTTTGAAGTATTCGTGCCTAATGAATGTTAGGTCTTTATTGCCTATTGAGTGTAGGTCTTTTTCTGCCTAAGTGATATCTTAGGTCTTCTGTGCCTTAAGATTCGTAGGGCCTTCCTCGGAATCTCAGGTCTTTTTTGCCTAGGTCTTTTTCTGCCTGAGATTTTCAAGTCTTTTCTGCCTGAAATTTTCTGAGATTTTCAAGTCTTGCTCGTCTTCGAGATTTTCGTGTCTTTTCTCGCTCGAGATTTTCGAGTCTTGTCTCGCTCGAGATTTTTGTGTCTTTTTTCGCTCGAGATTTTCAGGTCTTTTTCTTGAGCGTCATGTTGGAGTTGAATAATAATTTGTACGCATGTCTTTATTTATATATAAAAACTAGTATGACTTCTTGGGATTATGAATCTCCCATGTTGTCTACATACTGAAATAAATGGCAAAAATAAAACGCTCAAAATTTGTCGTGTTTACGACTTTCTCAGATACTATTCTTATTGATAGTATTTCCTGAGATTGTTCGAATTCCATGATCGAGGGATCCGGTCGCTCGTCTCCGGATCTTGTAAATGATATGCTCCGGGAGCGACTTGTCGTATGACTATGTATGGTCCTTCCCAATTGGGGGATAACTTTCCTTGATTGGTCGGATCTGAAGCAGCTGTTCGGCGAAGTACTAGTTCGCCTGGCAAGTATTGTTCATTTCGAACCTTGGCATTATAATATGTCGCTATTCTTCTTTGATATTCTTCAAGACGGAACTGGGCTTTGTCCCTTACTTCATCAATCAGATCCAGATTGGTTCGCATTCCTTCGATGTTTGCCTCTTCTTCGAATTCTATTTCTCGAAGTGATCCAATTTGGATTTCTACTGGGACTCTAGCTTCTGCTCCATATGCTAGTCGGAATGGAGATTCTCCTGTGGTCGTCCTTGGAGTTGTTCGGTACGACCACAGTACACTAGGTAGTTCATCTACCCATCTCCCTTTTAGCTGGTCGAGCCTTTTCTTGAGCCCATCGAGCATGGTTCTATTAGTAACCTCGACCTGGCCGTTACTTTGGGGATAAGCTACTGAAGAAAATCTGTGCTCGATCCCTTGTTCTTTGCAAAATGTTGAGAATGCTGCATTCTCGAATTGCTTTCCATGGTCGGTTACTAATATTTTTGGAACTCCATATCTGTACGATATGTTATGCTTGACAAAACGTTTCATCTGTTCAGTACTGATAGTTGCAAGGGGTTCAGCTTCTACCCACTTTGTAAAGTAGTCTACTGCCACTACCAAGTATTCTCTTCCTCCCGATGCTTTAGGTAG
The DNA here is from genome assembly GCF_041222555.1 of Hakea prostrata. NCBI lineage: Eukaryota > Viridiplantae > Streptophyta > Magnoliopsida > Proteales > Proteaceae > Hakea > Hakea prostrata. Next base: position 42,505 of record NW_028291300.1, read on the forward strand.
TTTCCCTACCAGGTCTATTCCCCACCTTGCAAAGGGTATTGGGGATAGAATTGATGTTAAAGGAACTGCGGGGATATGGGAGATCTTTGCATGTGCCTGGCACTTGTCACACTTCTTGACGAAATCTTTGGTATCTTCTTCTAAGGTCGGCCAATAGAATCCTTGGCGTATAATTGTATTAGAGAGTGTTCGGGATCCTACGTGAGATCCGCAGGTTCCTTCATGAACTTCTCTTAACACATTTGTAGCTTCTACTGGTCCCAAACATCTTAGAAGTGGTCGAGTGAATGATCTTTTGTATAACAGTCCGTCCCTAATGGTGAACCTGGCTGCTCTCTGTCTTATTGCCCGAGCAATTTTTTGGTCTTCTGGGAGCTGGTCGTTGTCAAGATAATGTATGATCGGCTCCATCCAACCCAGGTCGGTTGTAATTTGCATGTGGTCGACCTTGTTTATGCTAGGGCTATCCAGTTCTTCCAGGTAGATCACTGGTGCTTGGACATTCATTCCTTCCGTAGCCAAGCGAGATAATGAATCAGCCTGGTCGTTCTCAACCCTTGGTACTTGAGTTATTTCTAGCTCTTTAAAGTACTGTTTGTAGTTGTTGACCAGGTTCAAGTATTTCTCCATCCTTCTTTCTTTGGCTCCATAAACTCCCTTTACCTGATTTACAATCAGCTGTGAATCACTTTTGATCTCCAGATGTTGAATGCTTAGAGCTTTGGCCATCCTGAGTCCTGCTAACATAGCTTCATATTCAGCCTCATTGTTGGATGCTTTGAACTTGAAACGAAGGGCATACTTTATTTCAAATCCCCCAGGGCTCTTCATTAATAGGCCTGCTCCACTTCCTTGTGAGTTGCTCGATCCGTCCACGAACAGAGTCCATCTTTTGATTGATTCTACCCCTTGCTCGTCCTCCTCTTGACTTGTTTCTTGTTTTTCAACAATGAAGTCTGCCAGGGATTGAGCCTTGATGCTTGGTCGGGGTTTGAATTCTATTTGATGTTCACTCAATTCCACGGCCCATGTCACCATCCTTCCGGCCAAGTCTGGTCGGTGAAGAATTTTTTTGAGTGGTAAATTCGTCATCACTGTAATGGGATGAGATTGGAAATATGGACGGAGTTTTTCGGCCGCTATAACCAGGCTGGGGCTTGTTTGTCCACTTCGGGTAGCGAGTCTCGGCATCATTCGGGACATGACTAACATAGTAGACCAGGTTGTTGTATGTTACCCTCTTCTTGCACGAGAACCGCACTAACCGCTACCGACGAAGCGGCTAAATATAGCTGTAGCTCCTTCTTTTTCGGTCGGCATAACAAGCAAGGGTGGTCTCGGATAGTTTGTCTTTTAGATCCTCAAATGCTCCCCGGCATTCATCATTCCAGATGTTTCCTTTCCGACCTCGCTACCGCTTTAAAATTTTGAAAAATGGCGGGCATTTCTCCCCCGATCTAGAAATAAATCTATTCAAGGTCTGCCACCCGACCAGTTAGGCATTGGACTTCTCGATGGTTTTGGGTGCTTTCACATCCAAAATTGCCTTGATTTTCTCAGATTGGCTTCGATTCCTCTTTGGGATACCATGAACCCGAGGAATTTGCCCGAAGATACCCCGAAAGCACACTTTTCGAGATTGAGCTTCATCTTGTATTTTCGGAGTACTTTGAATACTTCGCCGAGTCGGCTCAGATGATTTTCTTTTGAGATGCTTTTCACCAAAGCATGTCGTCCACATACACTTCCATATTCCGACCAATTTGATGTTTGAAAATTTTATTTACCACTCTTTGGTATGTTGCTCCCGCATTTTTTAGACCGAAAGGCATTACTTTATAGTAATAGCTGTCCCTATCAGTCATGAATGCCGTATGCCTTTTCGTCATCGGGATGCATAAGGATCTCGATTGTATCCCTGAATATGCATCCATGAAACCGAGCATTTCGTGTCCCGCCGTTGCATCTATAAGAAGGTCGATTCTTGGTAGTGGATAGTGGTCCTTTGGGCAGGCTTTGTTGAGATCTCGTGTAATCGCACACATCCGCCATTTCCCGTTTGCTTTTTTGACCATTACCACATTAGCTAGCCATTGCGGGTGGTCCGTGCGTTTTATAAAGCCAGATTGTTTTAGCTTTTGCACTTCAGTTCGAATGGCTTCATGTTTTTTAATGGCAAAGTTTCTTCCTTTCTGAACAACCGGAATTGCCTGTGGATCAATAGAGAGTTTATGCTCAGCCACCTCCCTGTCGATCCCCGGCATGTCTTCAGCCGACCAACCGAAGACATCATAATTCTTTTTAGAAACTCAGTGAGCCTCGATTTGAATTCTGCTTCTTGCTCGGAACCGATCATGGTACCTTGCTCATTCTGGTCGGGATTGAAGTGGATTCTTTCTAGTTTTTCCACTGGTTCAGCTCTTTGCAAGGTTTCTTCATCGCGGTCGTCTCTAACTTCAATGGTCATGGTCGACTTCGTCCTTTTCTTTTTCCGCATGTAGTCGTTGTAACTTTGCCGGCTACTTTTTCGGTCGGCTACACATTCTCCAATTCCCTCAGTGGTCGGGAATTTCATCTTCATGTGTAGCGAGGAGACCACTGCTTCAAGTGCACAGAGGGTTGGTCGTCCTATGATTGCATTGTATGCTGATAAATCTCGTACGACCATAAAATTAGTCTGTATGATTCTATCTCGTGGGTGCTCTCCAATCCGTAGCTCTAATCGGATCGTTCCTTTCTCGCTCGGGTTGATGATCCCGTGAAACCATAAAGCTGGGTTTCGCATGGGACGAGCATGTTTTCTTTTAGCTTCATTTTTTGAACGCATCTAAAGATAATATGTCTCGCGACGATCCGGTGTCTACCAAAGACTCTATGAATTTCGGTTCCTTCCAGGAGAATTTTGACTACCAAGGCATCATCATGAGGGATTGTGATATCCCGTAGATCCTCGGAAGAGAAAATTATTGGCCTCGTAGATATATTTTTATGGGTTTCGTATTCCCAATATATCGTACTTTTCTTTTTGCTTGTCGATTTGATTCTTCCGTCGGACCACCAAATACAGAGATAGATCGGAGATCTTTTTCTTTGTTTTTCATCCGCCTCGTGTCGGCGTTTGGCCGGACTTCTTCTTTCTTCTCTCGTGGCTCGACCTTTCTCTCTTCGGGATAGGGTTGTCCTGTGGTCGGCCATCTTCTTTAGATTGGATATACTTCTTTAAGTGTCCTCGGGAGATTAAGTTTTCTATCTCCGTCTTTAGATTTTTGCAATCGTCCGTCCAATGGCCGTGATCTTTGTGATATTCACAATACTTTCGTTTATCACGTTTTCCTGGCGGTGCTCGGATTTTATCCGGCCACTTCATATGTCCTTGATTTTTGATTTGCATCAGATTTCGGATATTCTTGTATTCAGTGGTGGGAGATTACTAATCTCTTGCTTTTTTGGGGATTCTGCTCGAGCTTTCTTGATCGAGCTTATCCCTAACATCCTGGTCGGTTGAACCCTTTCTCGACTGCTTCTTCTTTCGGCCCTTGGTTCTCTTTTTCGAGATTCTATGGTTTCCGAAATCTCTGCTTGTTTGTGACATCTTTCGTTCAGTTCTGCATATGTTTTTGGCATATCTTGGAGCAGTCGCTCTAGCAATCCTTCATGAGTAATTCCTTGGTATAACGCATGAAAGGCAATTTTCTCGTCCATGCTTTCAATTTGCATGGTAAGATTATTGAATCTTTGAAGGAAACTTCGGATAGATTCCGTTCTACCTTGTTTTATAGCAAACAAAGTATCTTCTCTTTTTTTCAACCCGACTCCTCCCTGGAAGCGCAGCACAAACACTCGTCCTAGTTGATCGAAACTCATAATCGAACCGCTTGGCAGTGCCAGGAACCAGTCCAATGCGGAACCAATTAAAGAGGCTGCAAAACTTTGGCACATGGCTGCCTCATTATGCTTATAAATTGACATGGTCGATCTGTAGCGAGTGATGTGATGTTTTGGACATTGCGATCCATCAAACAGTATGAAAGTTGGGCATTTGAAACTCTTTGGTATTTCCGCCTCAGAGATAGCTTGGATGAAAGGATCCTCTTTTAGAAAAGCATATAGCTCTTCTTTCTTTGGATCGTTTAACTTGTTTACCTTCTCGTCTAACTCTTTGATTTGTTTGCTCAAACGATCTTCCCGCTTGCTCGGTCCGGACTCGACTCTCTTGTTTTTTGGTTCTTTGAGAGGATCATTGCTACTTCCACGATCATGATCTTCATTGAACAGAGGATCTTTATTTGGAATTTCTTTCTCAGATGCCCGGGATTTTTCGCCTACCTTCTCTTTTGACTTCTGTCCGTCTTCTAGAGAAGGTCGAGGCGTTTGATCAGGAAGGACCGAGTGGTTATTCTTGCTTCCCTCAAATATTTTTTGAGTATTTTTAGGATCTGCATTAGGGGCAATTATATGACCCACGGCCATCCTGAGTAGTTCATTCATGGAGGATAATTCCTCCCGAAGCTTTGTTTGTTCCTTCTGGAGTGTCTCAACTTGATTTGCTAATGCTCCATGATTCGGGTGCTCGGGGTTTTTCTTCCCTTGATCGGTATTTATCTCCACCTGGTCGGAATTAATTTCCACCTGGTCGGGAATTACCGATTTTTCAGGTTGAGGAATTCCCTTCGAAGCATCATCCTCCACCTCCTTCTGAGTTACAGCTTTCACTTTCGATCGCACCATGACTTTTTGATGCAATTCCCACAGACGGCGCCAATTGTTGATACGGAATCTCGCTCATCCTTCCCTGTCAAGAACCTGCAAGATACGAGCTCGACCTTGGAGGGTCGAGGTACGTCTCCGACGAACAAGTCAGTACCAATAATATGATCTCAACTACTCAATCCAGAATTCAAGTAATTGATCACAAGAAGTATGATTACCTGCCTCATAGTGTTTACCTGAGGTGCTTATATAGAGTATGGTAATAGAGTTATATTCGGAATATAACTTTAATGAGAGTTCCGTTAGGGGGGAAACTCTTGGGGGGGTTTTTTTGGCCTAGGGGGGGCCCCCCCTTCCAATAACCTTAACCACACTCATGGTAATGACCATGAATGTCATGAAGTTTAAATGAGAATTGAAGGTCAATAATTAGAATTTGAGTAAATCCACCCTACAAGTAAGCCCATCTCATCACCATGATCAAGACCTTTAAGACCCATGATTAATGTCATGAAGAGCCTCATAACCAAGGTCATGAAGGGCCTCCTTTACCCATGGGTGCCTCATTACCACCCCTACCTCATGGGTCCCACACACTAACAAAACAATGAAATAAAAAAAGTGCAAAAATTAATTTTCAAATTTAATATAGATTTTAATAAAAAACCTAACAATCCCCCACAAGTTTCAAAATTACAAAAAAGGACACATGTTGTGACTGTATTAGACAGTAAAGGACACATCACTGTAGGTGTCTTCGGGATTGAACCTACACTAGGTCTAATGAGTTGCGCTATAAAGTACATGTATAGTTGAACACCTTGAACCTTTCCTCATTAGCATAGCTAACCGTCCCATCATCCATATCTTAAAGGTCGACTTTTGGAGCTACCCTTTATATAACACATTGGACTTTTGAACCGGCCATGTCCCTTATCTTGGATTCATGAATGTTTAGAGAACTCGCCTATAAGTTTTCATTGGCGGCAGCCAAACCCCCTACATCCACTTAGGTTAGTCTCTGATGTGCACTACAACTAACACGCCCCACATTTGCCCTATTAGATAACTTGTCCATCAGGGGTGGACCTATGAAGGGGCCGAGGGGGGCCATGCCCCCCCCCCCCCCGGATTTTTTAAAATTGGATGCATATTCCCTTAATTCTTTTAATTTTTCCAGTTTTTTCTCTTCCCACATGTGAAATGTCACTATTTGCCCCCCCCCCCAATATTGAGAACAATTTTTAAAAGTAAAATGATGGGTATAAATGTCATTCCTAATAAAAAATTAATTCATCAATCCCTATCTATTCTCCCCTCTTCTCTCTCATCTTTTCTTTCTATTATTCTCTTCTATTTCTATAAACGTGGGTTAAAGGAAATTTTTGAAATTTTTTTATTAGGTATTCAAAAATCAAAATGTTATTTCTAATTAGAAACTAACTCTGCAATCTCTATTTATTCTCCTATTTCCTCTCCCCTCTATCCTCTTTTCTTCCTATTTATTCTCTTCCCTTTCTATAAGCGTGGCTTAATAAAATTTGGAAAAAAAATCTACTCCACAATTAGGTTTGTTTCTCTTTCTCAAGTTATTTATTGTTTCTCTTTTTCTTTTCTTTTTTTTTTAATTTTTAATTTTTAATTTTTAATTCTTTTTAATTGATTTTATATTCTATGTTTCTTTATTTCTTTTGCAATTTTTGTTATTTGATTTTATATTGTGAATAAAATGTGTATAGTTAGTAGGTAACTAACTACCATTGATTTGCATCTCTTACCTAAAAAAAAAATTTTGGTTTACATCTCCTACCAAAGAAAATTTTGACTTGCATCTAACTTTTTAAGGTTGAAGTCATGTGTATATATTTTTTTTATATTGTTGCTTTAATTTTACCTATATTTTGTCGAAAAAAAATATCATTATCAATAATGTACCTTTTTTTCAAATATGTGTGGGTCCCACAAAATATATGTGAGTCTATTATTTAATTTAATAAAATAGTTTAAAGGTGGGACCCCAAATAGGTCTTATAAGGGCCCACACAATATGTGTGGCAAAAAAACATTAGTGTTTCTTCAATAGGAAGGTTATTTGGCTTTCATTCTTCGGCCCCCCGCACTATTGCATCTTGGGTCCGCCCCTGATGTCCATAATTAAAATTTTAGAAAAGAGACCACTCTTTGGGACTCTTATAGCTTTACACAAGTATAAATGCCAACTGGAATGTACATGCAAGTATCAACGCAAAAAAGATTTCTATCAACACCGTGTAGGTGATGTGATACTTTTCACTTGCTTCTATGTCTAGACATACGAACCATGCACAGGGGTGGACCTTTAGAGGGGCCGAGGGGGGCCATGCCCCCCCCCCCTCGGATTTTTAGAAAATAATATTAATTCCTTTATTTTTTTTATAGTTTTTATATAAATTTCCTTAATTTTTTCGGTTTTTTTCTCTTCCCACACGTGAAATGTCACTATATGCCCCCCCCCCCAAATATTGAAAATAATTTTCAAAGGTAAAATAATGGGTATAAACATCATTCCTAATTAAAATCCAAATCCTCAATCCCTATTTATTCTCTTCTCTCTTCTCTCTTCTCTCTCATCTTTTCTTCTCATTTATTCTCTTCTCTTTTATTCTCTTCTCTTTCTATAAACGTGGGTTAAGGAAAATTTTGAAAAAAAAAATATTATTAGGTAATCAAAATTTGATTCCTAATTAAAAACCAACTCCTGAATCCTTATTTATTCTCTCTTCTCTTGTCTCTCATCTTTTCTTTCTATTTATTCTCATATCTTTCTATAAACGTGGGTTAAGGAAATTTTTGAAAAAAAAAACTTGTTAGGTATTCAAAATTTCATTCCTAATTAAAAACTAACTCTTCAATCCCTATTTATTCTCTCATATCTCTTCTCTCCTTCCTTTCTTCCTATTTATTCTCTTCCCTTTCTATAAGTGTGGATTAAGAAAATTTGGAAAAACATATACTACACAATTAGGTAATCTTTCTCTCTCTCAATTTATTTATTGTTTCTCTTTTTCTCTTTTGTTTTTGTTATTCTTTTTATTTGATTTTATATTATACGTTTCTTTATTTTTTTTCTGCAATTTTTGTTATGTGATTTTGTATTGTGATTTGTGAACAAAATATCTATAGTTAGTAAGGTAACTACCATTGGTTTGCATCTCTTACCCTAAAGAAAATTTTGGTTTACATCCTACCAAATAAAATTTTGGCTTGCATCTAACTTTTTTTGTGTGTTTGTATATATATATATATATATATACTAGTAAAAAATTACACGTGCAAATGCACGTGATTATACATGAAAAAAAAGAGATAATAATAAGGAAGAAAAGAAAGAGACTGCTCATGAAATATAAACATGGAAAACAGAATAAAGAAATAAAGATTTTAATCAATGTTATACAACCTAACTTTGAATTCGTATTTATCTTAAACTTCAAGGTCATTAGTTAATTGATGTCTATAACAATAGATGTTTTATTTGCTTAATCCAAACAAACTTAAAATTGTTGTTTCATTTTTATCATCTAATGCTTAGGTATTCCTTTGAATTTGTCTTTGTTTTTTTTATATTATTTTCTTTGGTGTTCTTTTTTGACAATACTCTTTTTAATGTATGACAATTTCAGCTTTGAAACTACAAAAAACTTTATAAAGAATGTTTTACTTACAAAGCTATATCGAATAACAAATTAGAATTTAGCTATATCAAATTTCTTAAATTGTATGTTAGGTTCTCACTTCTTTGATTGAACTCCACCTCATCATAGAGAATTTAAACTTCAAACCACCTTTCTATAGAGAATTTGATTTGGTGTAAAGAAGTTGCTTATTCTTTTAGTTGTTATTGTATGTAATAAGCACTACCTTTTTAAACTTGCCAATCCTTAAGTCACTGGTTCGTCAATTAGTATTGGCTTTATCATATGCACAATCAAGTTATCATCTTTTGCACTTGACGGAATTTCAACACCATAATTGATGCCCCAACTAATTACTTGATGCATTAAAATGAAAGGGCATGTTTAAATCATTACCAATATAAAAACAATAAAAACTTCATTTGAAACAATTGATGTACATGCGTGTACAGTAATCTTCTTTTCTATTTCAGCGATCTATTGTTTCAAATGATCAATTCATAATCCATCGGCAAATAGTAGAAAGACGGATCCACATTAAAAACAAAAATTTCAATTGGGTGCTTTGACACTCTAGCAATTAATTTCTCTTGCCATTTAGTCATTTTATTTTTGTTTTTAATTAATTCAAACTTATTTTTGGCATCAATTACATTATATCTTGTGATTGGATTTAATTACACATTTAACTAAAATGTCGTATTTAATGTGCACTGTAGCTTGAGGGGATGCTCAACACTGATTTAGCGCGCCTATCAATCTCTTTTCTTGAAGAATCTGTTTTGCATGCCATTTTTCCTCATTATTTCTAAACGTGTATATACACAAGTAAGAAGAAGACGAGAAATAGATTAGTAAGCGGGACAAAAATTAATACGATTTCACAAAGGTTACTTTTGTTTCACATTAACTCATTAGGCATTCCCTTACCCAAAAAAAAAAAATTCATTAGGCATTCCTTCCTCCAATGTTTGGACCGGTCAAATTGTCGGATCATAGGTCCTAAAAATTCAACTTCAAGAGTTGATTAAATTATAAAAGATCAATACATCATAAGTAAGAATTCAAATTTAAATCTGCTTAAGCCTTGTCTTTCTCATGCATTTGCCTCTCATGTTATGAGGGATTAGCTTCAAAAGGAATTAGAAAATTTTCATTAGAAATACAAACATTTACTCGATGCTAGTGGTCATTAGAAGATCTAGACTTGGAACTAACTTAACTACCAACAACAACTTCTTGAATTAAAAGACTGACTGATAACAAAAGACTCCTAAACTAACTAAACACAAATTCTAAAAAAAAAAAACAAACTCTTAAAAAATAAGAACCCTTCTTGCAAAAGAGTCTTACTGTTGGTGCTAAATTTGCTGGAGGCTTTGAACCGTAATCTTCGCACCAAATCGCTCAAATCTGGATCGATCTGGTTTGCTTCCACGGTGAATCAATTCTCGTTCCTGGAAAATAAAACACCTGTGAGAAACGGAGCCGATCGTCTTGATCGGCGTCGTGTCTCTGACGGTCTAGTCAGAAATGAAGACAATGCTCCTGAGCTCGAAGGAGCTTCTGAGGTGCTCTAATGGTGTTGAATCAGAAAAGTACTGGTGTTTAGATTGATCTGAGTGACTTACTTTTGACGAGTTCATCATCCCTTTTAGTTATAAATTTCCCGCCTATCTTGCTTTTAACTGTGATCGTCGGATATCCATTCTCCTCAACCTGCGTGTAAGTTGGTCTGGGTTCGTTTCCCTGATTTACCTCTTGAGTATTGGCATGAGAAAGTGCTTCTTTCGATTGCAAAGTCTGTGGGTCGCCCTGTTTCTCTTGATAGTGTACTTGTCAAGGATCTGTTGGTCACTATGCTAGAATTTTGATCGAATTGGAGGTTGATGTTGTTCATGCGAATGAGGTTCAGATCGAGCGTCTTGAACTACGGACTGTTTGAGCTTTTTGTTTTCTTCAGAAGGTGATTTTTTAGGATGGTATTCAACGGTGTTCTATGTGTAATTGGGAAGGCCATTTGGGTCTTCATTGTAAGTTCTCTTCTAAGGTAGATGAGTTGGAGGTGCAGCCTTCAAGCGTTCCAGCAGAAATTCCTACTCTGGATGGGATTCCTAATGTAGGTGTGCGAATGTAGACTCCTAGTTCACTTCAACAACCCATCCGTGTGGCTTTAGAGGAGGCAGGTTTGGAGGATTCGGCAGATTCATCCAATGAAGATTCGGTTGATTCAATTTCTAATTTGAATTCAAAACTCAAATCTAATAGAGTGGTTCCTTTTGAGGTGGTAGTTGAGTCGGGTAAGAGTTCCTCCCTTGATCTTTCTCTCTCTCTTGGAACGGATCCTTTTCAAATTCAAAAGATTTTGAACAAGGAATTGAATTCGAAGTTGGTTACAAGTCCTCCAAGTAGCGTGGACTGCTTTGTTGGAACAAATGGGGCCCAACAAAATTTGAATGGAGTTAATGATTAGTTGGTTGAGCATCAAGTGGGACCATGTGGGGCCCAACAAAATTCAGTTGGAGAGAATGATCAGTTGGCTAAACAATTTTTGAAATTGAATTTGAATTTGGATACAACTCCTTCAAGTAGGGTGGACCACTCTGCTTGGAACAAGTGGGGCCCACAAAATTTGAATGGAGATCTTGATCGGTTGGTTGAGCATCAAGTGAGACCATGTGGGGCCCAACAAATTTCAGTTGGAGATAATGATTTGTTGGCCAAGAAAAATTCGGAATTGAATTCGAAGTTGGTTACAACTCCTTCAAGTAGGGTGGATTGCTCTGCTGGAACAAGTGGGACCCAACAAAATTTAAATGGAGATAATGATCAATTGGTTGAGCATCTCATGGGACCATGTGGGGCTAGCAAAATTCGAATGGAACTAATGATTTGTTGGTCCAGCAATATTCAGTTGAGCATCAAGTGGGATTGTGTGGGGCCCAATAAAATTCGGATGGTTTGGAAGGCTCTTCTTTGGTCATTCACTCTAGTATGGATGAGCAGCAGCTTTTGGAAGTAGTTCTTCCCTCAAGCTCTCTTCCTAATCAAGTGGAGGGTGGCTCTCTTCGTCGTAAGCCTGGTCGCCCAAGGAAAAATAAAAAGGTTAGAGCAAACTGATGTTAATCTACCCTAGATAGCATTGATAAAGAGAGAACTTGATTTAGAGGATGTTGGTCGCTCTCGTTTCAGATTTTGATTCATTTTCTATGATAAAGTGAGTTGGATCCAGTGAGATTGGGTGTATTTGGGGGCAACTGATCTTGCGGGTTTGAGGGATGGCACTTTGATAGTATGTTTGTTATTTTTCTTTTCGCTTTTTAATAGAAATGACCCTTTTAGCGGAAAAAAAAAAGGTTATGTTCATTGCTTAACAGAATAACAACAGGGAGAGAAAGAAAGAAAGAGAAGAAGGAAATTCAGTGTAAAGAATGAACTTGAAAATGAGTTTATATACAGCCCCAAAGGCTGTGGATGAAAGGGTAAGGTCACCTCTCTTTGTGAGGGTACCTATTCAGCTCAACACCCTTCAAGAAGGTACCTATTCAGCTGACCTCCCTACACTAATGGCATCTCCACGTTTTCACCCAGCCATGGGCTTTTCGGAATAGGGCCCATGACAAAATGGGCCTTCCGGATCAAGGCCTATGACCCACGTCCCCAAGTCCCAAAGTCATATAGATATATATTAATATTAATATATATCTATATAACCATGGCAGGGTCACAATAGGGTTTAGGCTCGATTCGCATCGCATGGGACCTACCCCAAATTAATATTACATAGGCCCTTACTATATATATAAACGATATCCACCCCTCCACCCCATGTGGGACTAAATAAAAAACCATCGGATAAAAGGCATGATTAAACATATAAAAATATTAAATAATATTAAATAAGTTTATACATATTTACAACATCATCAGCTGTGAAAAACAATTTGTTTGCTTACTATAAGTTTCACCCTTATTTGAGCTTCAATGTAAGGTTTTTTGCCTAGCTATAATTTTCACTTATATCTTGAACTCAAATGTAGGTTTTTACAGAATGCCACATGAGTGATGGCTTTGGGAACTCTTCTAAACTATCTCTTATTGGTTGCATGTGCACCGGAGCTTATGTAAGAAATAAGAAGGATTAGAATTAGGCATGCTTTTGGGTATCCGTCAGTTCTCTCATTTATGCATCTGAGTGAGACCCAACCTATAGAAGTCTAGCTAATATGGTTATTGTACAACACATATCTACTGGATATGGCAAGTGGAGTCACTTGAGGATAAAAAATTACAAATGTTCTTGAATAATTTCCAAGTATAACTATGCAAGTGTCTATCTAGGTAGATATGCTTTCGGATATACACCAGCCCTGTTTTGGGTAGGTCTCGTCACTTTGATTCCTCACGACACCCAAGCCATCTTTTGGAATCTTAGGCAAAGTGTATGGTCCACATCATCAACTATGGCTGGGATATAGGTCCATAATCTCACAACAACTATTGGTCTAAGTATCTTGGTGCATGTCAGGGATTCTAAACCCAATGCAAGGTCATAAGGTAACACATTACATGTGGTCTATATACCTTTTTTCATGCCTAGTGCCCTTCTGATCCAGTATCCTTCTCCACCAAGGAATGCTAATCCTCACGACACCCAAACACTTTTTTGGACAAAATCCCTTAACCCTATGGTCATCCACATGTTGTTGGGGCAGATGCCTCTGATATCTCCTCACGACACCCAAGATGTCTTTTGAACACCCATAAGTCCAACCCTAACATGTGCAACCCTACCATTGCATGATAACAGTGAGTTTGTGCCTCCTCATGACATCCAAACCGTCTTTTCGACGCCCACAGGACCTAGCCACTATCATCATGAGTCACTTGACTTCAATACCCCTGCTAAAAGGGTAGTAGCTTGTAAGGATAGCCTAACCATGCATCTAGACATCCTAATCATGATGGACAACTACTACGAAAAATGATGGGGGCATCATAAATAGTGTCCCATCACAACCGTTGATATCCCAAGCCAAGAGTATTGGGCTAGGTATTCCCAAGGTCATAGTCGCACCAAACAACAACAATCCACAACATGAAAAGAATAAAAGTATAATGAGCATCATTCATAATTCATAATTGGTAAGTAAACAAGCATAATCGGAATTAGCAAGCTATAGAGTCATTGGCATGCTTAGACCAACAAACAGATCAATATATCAAACAACTAGTTATATATGTAATTTTGTCCTTACCTGCTTTAGTGGAAAAATATGGATAAACATGCTAAGTCCTCACAACCAACTACTCCAATAGATCCCAAAAAACCCCTAAGTTATGTTCACTAAGTCATGTTAGGGTTTTAGGATTCAAACTGAGCAGAAACAACTGCAAAACAAGCTTTAGAATCCAACAAGTTGCTTAAGGTGGTTGGGTCAAATTAATCGACCGGTTCAAGCAACCACCAGCCTTTTTGACAATTTTCCAAGTCCAAAATTCAAACTTTTGATCATCCATCATCGATAGATTTTGGGATGATCTCAAATCTAAATTACATTCTTAGAGGACTACAAAAGCCTCTTTAATCAATGAGAAACGAAAACAAAACTTAACAGAGATCTAGAATTAGAATCTCCTTCAAAGAGTAATCACCATTAAAATAGACATAAGATCTATTCTCCCAGCGATTTAATCGAAAACAATAGAAATAATAAATTTTCATCTCCAATCAATTCCAATAGAGTTTTGAGAGAAAAACTACTCTCCATAGAGGAAGAATTAATAGGATAAGAAATTAGTCCAACTAACCTTCTCAAGAGTCCAATGGTCAACCCAATCTTTGCGAAATTCACCGCTGATCCAGCTCTTTCTTCTCCACGTGCTTTTTGATGTTGCAATCATCTCCAATAGTCTAGAGGATTAAAATAATGCAAAATTAGGTTTTAGGGATCTTAGGGTGTTGCATGGCAAAACAGGCATTTCTTGCCAAAATTCCCTATCAATAGCCACTACTTGGCCAATCGACCGCCTTAAACAACCATCCCCTAGTACTCTTTAGTACTCGAGCTTTTTGCTCTATGGTTGATCGCTAGTCTGCTACAACCTTAACGTACATGTAAAGGGCTCTTACCTTGCTCATAGACAACGTCAAAACTTGACTTTCTCGCACTAAACATTCACGTGCCCAATCCATCCGGATTCTGACTAGATCTTCTTTCGGTTCCCAATAAGGTAGGTTCTTTACAACTTCATCCAAATCCATGGATTCTAGGGCCGAAACATGGATTTCAATTCGGATGGCCCACAACTTCTTCCGACTAGAGACACAGTGTACTCGGACTTGTATTTCGGGTTTCAAGTCAAAATTATGGGGGTTATTACATAGAATTTGTTGCAGATCAAGATGCCTCTACATTTCAAGATCTTGAGACACTGGCAACCGATATTTATGACGTACCAAATTACTAGAGTGACGACGTGCATGATGACACGTGTGCATGTCTTGGCTGTGCATATAGAGATTAATCCTACGCTAAGAAAGATGAAGATTATTCGAGAAACCGAGACTTTTGAGTTTTATATTTACCATTTAATTAAGGACACTTACTTGATGTAAACCTTAGGAGATTTGATTTCTTTTCTTTCCAGTTTCACTTTCCCTTTTGGACAGATGTTATATACAAGTTTTGATTTCGCTTCTACATTGTTTGAGATCTTTTGATTCTTTTATTGATTTTTGCTTATGATTATATTATCATGTGAGTGGTGTGTGATTTAATGTGAAGCTAATCTTACGATGGATCACTCCCTCTGATATTCGGGTGGATTGAATACCGGCTGAGTGGATGTAACAATACTCACCACCCCTCCCCCTATTGGAAAAGAGCAAACACTAAATTGAAAAAACCCTAAAACTGAAATTGTTTGTCACAACCGACATTCTCTTTCTCCCCTATTTTCAAACAATGATGCAAAGACGATCAGGGTTTTGAATTCTTCCTTTTCTCTGCAGTGAACTCACGCAATGATGATGGTTCTGAGTTCTTCTAGCCAGAGATTGGTTCATCACATCCAACATTCTTTCTTCCCCATTTGCAGGCAACAATGCAAAGATGATGAGGGTGACCACGACCAGCCACCAAAGCCTTCCTCAATGTTGAATAAAACTGACCAAGTAGTCTTTCCACCATCACTGGTTCATCCTGTTGCCTAAAGCGGGCAGCACCTTCCTAAGGTGGCTTCTCGTTTCTAAAACTGAGCCACATCTTTCGCAATAAAAACTCCCATTTAATCTCTGCAACAAAAGAGGAAATGGTTCCTCTTAATCTATATTAATGTTGAGGGAAAGAAAAAAGAAAAAGAAAGAGAAGAGGTAGATGTAGAGCTATGGAATTGAATAAATTGCAATAACAATAGCCACAATTTTTTTGATCTATTAGGAATCCATTTTAACACATTGAGGTCACCTTCTTCCCGAGTTGTATTGGTGTTTTCCCCTTCAGATTTGGAACATCATCTTCAATCGTAAAATAAAGAGTGAAGAGCAACCAAAAACTCCTCTTTGCTGGTGAAGGGGAAGACATTGCATGGAATACGTCGGTGAATCGGTGAACCCAATGAATTTTTTTGTAAATTTTAGAAAATTAAGTGAGGCTTTTGTAAAATAAAATTAAAAAACTTATATTTTCCTTCACCCCATGGACAAAATGGTCATTTTAATTTCAAAGTTAACTAGAAAGTAACAATGGATAACTTGTAATTTCTCAAAATGGCCAGTGTAGACTGCATGCAATTTGTGTCACTTAAGTGGACATATAAGAGTTTTGGCCCAATTTAAGTCAGCAGCATGAAAAAAAAAAAAAAAAAATCTAAATTGAATGGTTTGTGACTGAAAATTTCTCCATATATCATGCCACAAATAAAGTCTTTTACCTCCAACATAATGCCAAAATTAGTAGCCAATCAGGTCCAACACAACTGTGTAGAAAAGCATTTAAGCGACAAGTGTGCTAAAATAAACTTCTATTGAACATATTCTTTGAAATTTTATGTGACTAATCTAGACCACAATTTCTTATCACCAAATCCTCATTCACATGTTGAGGAACGATTCTTGAATGATTTAATTTTTATTACAAGGGTCCATCCATTCATTATTGCTTTTTCTGTAGAGAAAGAGGGCTATGGTTGGTTTGTCTAACAACCAATTCTTTTCAGTGGTGGTCGTAAATGAGCTTCTTCCTATTCACGACATCTCATCTTCTGTTAGGTACCATTTGAAAGGACAGCGACTTATGATATCGTTTTCAAATATTAAACATTTAATTAAAATACTTGGCTTTTCATTGAATAACTCCAGCTACTTAGAAGAAGATAGAAATGATTTCCCCAACAATAATCATGGTGGTGACATCAACTTTTTCCATGCTCAAATTTCTAACTTGAATTTGAATCTCGTGCAATATTGGTAAATTTTGTAGAAATTTTCTCAAGAATCAACAAGGACTAGCTGCCGTAGACCTTTTTGACAATTATTGGTATAACATTGTTTATTTGTTTTAAGATCTCAAGGAATTCAGTCTAGCTCGGAAGGCTCAATTGAATGCGGAAACAACCATTTCGCTAACCTTCACTTCTTGGCTCAGAGATATTTCGTTTGTTGCTTCGGTCTCTCTGCTTGAATAATGAATTTCCTACCCAAAAAATCTAGATGGGTGCTAATAGAATTAATGGTGAGAACCGTGAGATACTATTGGGCAGTACTAGATATTTATAACAATTTGTTCACATTTTTGGAATTCCCATTACCTCTGATTACTCCATGAGCAACATTGTAAGTATTCGGTCTTCAATCAAACATGATACATGAGTGTCATTGATCAACTCCATGCTCACTATTTTATTTGAATATATCAAAATAATGAGTATGTTTATTCATCACTACCAAAAAGGCCCTTCTTAGGCTTAGGGCAGGTGGTGGTGGGTTTTTTTTTCCCTTCCTCTCTCTCCTGAATTTGACATTAACATTAATCTTTATATTAACCTTGGTCCATGGCAGTCTGATCTTGATCTTGCGTCTCTTCATCCCATGATTCACTTCTGTTTGTTTTTTGTTTTTTGTTTTTTGTGTTTTTGTGTTTTTGTGTTTTTTGTTTTTTGTTTTTTTGATTTTTTTGTTTTTTTTTTCTTTTTTTAAGTTTAATAGCAGGTTGGTAGTTTTATTCCTTCATACAATTTTCATAGGTTAGATGACTCAAATTGGGCATCTCATTTACAATTAGCTGAGATGTTTTTAAATCAAATTTGCTAAGGCCAATGCTAGACTTTAGAGGGACAAGGCCAATAAGGACTGGAATGGGTTGGCTCATCAGGATTCAAGGATAAGAATTTTCAGCCCTGAGCCAGGGTCATGGCAGAAATAGACTTAATACGAGAATTCTAGGCTGGGATTGAATTTTAAAGAACTCCACCAAGCCCGGTCCTGTAGCAGCCCCAAGTTCATATATCAAACTATTAACAGATCAAATGCCCTTAGTCCCTTACTATCAATTGGAGTGCAAATTACTCTCCATTGATGGGCCCACTCAAAAGTAGAACAATTTATCTTTAAAGCCCACAAGTTAAGCCAAGCCCAAGAATCAGCATATGGATCACTGTCCAAAACGATAACTCTAAACTAATTAAGTTAGTGGATATTAGAAGGCCTAAGTGGAGTTAATGGAAAATATATCAATTTAAACAAAACACATGAGAAGCCTTAACTTAAAGAAAATAAAGACCCATAAATTAATTTAGGGCCTTTTTGGTTACATGAATCCAGAGACTTGAAATCTTTGGATTCACAAATGGGAGATTTATACCCGTTTGGTTGGGTGAATCCTTGTATTCATGAAATCTAGAGATTCACCTTTTTATACTAAAATCGTGAATCTGTAGATTTATGGGTATGAGGTGAAATCTAGAGATTTCATCCCTACTATAAAAGCATTAAACATTTGAACTATGACTTCATAAATGTTTTTTTAGAATGAATCTACAGATTTCATTCCAAAAATTTAGGCTAACCAAACAGTTAATTTTATGAACCATGATTCCATAGTTTGAAATCTATAGATTTTTAAAATCTTCAAACTCAAATAACCAAACAAGCCCTTAAAGAGCTAAGAATATGAGCTCAAATCCAGAAACTCTTTTTTGGGTCCAGGCTCTCAGAGATTTCTTGTATTTTACTTTCGGTATAAAAAGAATTCTCAAAGATTCAAGCAAAACAGCCAAATAAATTGGGTCTTGCGTAAAGGTATTACGCACCCCTGTATTCCAAGGTAGAAGATGATTTTCTTGATCTAATAATTTTCAATTGTCAATCCATATATGTTAGGTTTGGCTGCAATCTGATCTTAGAATGAGATTAGAAGGTGTATCATACTATCATACTTTATTATATGAAAGCATGAACTTCTCTTTCATGGCAAATCATACTCTAATTTTTAGATTAAATTATTCTAGATAATTGAATCCCATCACTTCATGGCTAGATTCTCACCTGCGTTTCAAGTTGGTTCAGAAAACAGAGCATAAGTGCTAAAAAACAAATTCTTCCATATAATTGTCATCCCATATACTTTTGGCCTATACACGGATTAAATGATCAAAACTATGCTAAAGGGAAAACAATTCTATGATCTTCACCCAACTGAATGCAAATCATTAATGATGATGATACTGTAAGGTTCAAAGCAACATGAACTGTCAAT
Source organism: Hakea prostrata (assembly GCF_041222555.1). NCBI lineage: Eukaryota > Viridiplantae > Streptophyta > Magnoliopsida > Proteales > Proteaceae > Hakea > Hakea prostrata. The sequence continues at coordinate 61,646 of NW_028291300.1, forward strand.
CAAATATTAGAATTTTTGAGTTCAACAATAAGATAGTTCAGAGATGGACTCTGTTCAATTAGTTCATCATGTTAGGCCTGAAGCTATCTTAAAATCAGAATAGTCAACCCCGGTATTACGCAGTCCACGAGGATGGACACTGAATGGACCTTTCATTATTCCAAAAACCATTTGGTAAGTTCATAATTCACACAAGTTAGTATCAGGCAAGCCACTGCTTTTGGGATGTATAATGCGTGGATTTTTCATCTGAGTCCTTTCAGATTACATCTAAAACACAGTAGAATATTCCACCACATCTGGCATTTATATGGTCCTGATTGTTTTCTTCAGCACCTCATCCTGGGAATTGTATAATCAGTGATTTGCTCTTTCCTTTGATTCAAGTGAAGGCATACACCTTAATAAGAGCCAACATGCTGCCTTCATGATTATTTGTCCAGATAAAGCTTCATACGAAGAGAACATGCTGAAGCTTGCTAAATGGTTTCTGGGATGGTTGGTTATGAATGCATGGTTTTGATTTTGCACACGCTTCTGTTTCTTGATGCTACTAGTAGTTCCAGTAAATTGAGTAATCTGGATATATGTGGTAACAGAATTAGCAGTCTAGCTAATACCCTATGGATATGACAGAAGACTTTTGTATGATTAAACCTTTCTGACTAACTTGTTCACTGGCTGGAATTGCCATTACCCAATCACTCCTGCAACATGATGACATTAGAGCTTCGCTCTTAACATGATACAAGAGTGCCACTTATCAGTTGCCGGAACACTCTGCCCAAACTCAGCGGTCTTCGTGTCTCGCAGCTGAAATCACCACTTTCTTTTCAATTTACTTTCCAATCTGCAAGGGAAGCAAGGTTGTTGTCTTGGATTTGTCTAACGAACAATTGAATGGCAACATTTGAACGTGCCTCAGGAAATCTTGGGGACCCGTTCTTCCTAATTTCAACGAGGGACGCAATCCCAAAACTACGAATAAACGAGCTCTGACCATATCGGATGGGTTTTTTTTGTTGTTGTTGTTGTTTGGGTGCAAGACAATATCAGATAGTCATATATTTTGAAAAGATCATGGTCGTTATATACGCTAATAAGAACTTTAGATTCCTTTCAAAATGTGAGCCGTATAGATCAACAACAGCAAACATAAAAGTCATTTCCAACAGGGCTGAATTGAAATGGATTTGCGTGTTGATGGCCAGAAATTACATGATTTTCTCATCGAAAGGTATAAGTTTTAAGGCTCCAAAAACATGAAACAGTAGGAAGTATGGGCACTCAGGATCATCAAATATCTCCTAGTTCTATTCCAATTTGACATGCATTTCCCACCCATGTCAATCTATGAAAAAGCTCCGTGTTCCTACGAGCAAAATTTTGTTGAAACTAGGGATTTTGGGGAAAAAATCGGCTGCTGTGCACATCTCTCTACTGTGCACAGCAGTGCATCACCACAGTACGACATGTGTCTTATGCTAAATAGATGGCGGAGATCAGAACACTGATTTTTTTAGTGAGGGAGACCCATTTTAGTCGATCCGTTGGCTGAAACCCACCCTAAACCCATTTTTTTAGGTTTAACCATCTTAAATTTTACTTCAATAATTTCCTATTTTTAGGGTCTATTTGGTTATCTTGATCTAGGGATTTGAAATCCCTAGATTCATGAATAAGAGATTTATACTTGTTTGGTTGTAAAACATCTATAATAGATCTACAAAATCTAGGAATTTCATTTTTTTTCTTCAGTATTGGGTGAAATTCATGAATTTCACCCAAGTATAAAATGGATGAAATTTACAGATTCACGCGAATCCAACCCAAGTATAAAATGGTTAATTTTTTTTAATCATGAATCTACAGATTTGAAATCCATAAATATAAAATCTTATTTCTTTTGTAAAGTCCTAAATTCATGTAACCAAATTGCCCCTAATGTTTTTATCTCCCCAACATCCACCATAAAAGTGTATTAAGGCACCAAAAACTAGAAGAAGATTGGGAAAATATATAACTTTATCCAAGCAAATATAAGTAATTCCATTGTTATTAGGGGTGTAAACGGATTGGACTGGATTCGGATTCGGATCGGATAGTGGTAATACTATATCCGCATCCTATTATATTCGGACGGATTCGGATAATATCCTATCGGTTTTCTGAAGGATTTAGTCGGATTCGGATGATAATCGGATAATTATTTTCTTTAGTAGATTTTTCTAAGTGGGCATGAATACAAATTGAATACAAGTTTTTGACTAGCTGTTTACATCTTTACCATTTTATTTGTGAGAGCAAGGTTTGAAATTTAAGAATTTAGCAACTTTGGTAGCTATTTTAGTATAAAATCGAGAAAAATAGTCACATATCGCAGGCAAAAAATTTATAAAAAGAAGAAAAATAAATGTAAATAAGTACCTTAATTGGATAATTTTTATCGGACGGATAAGAATCGGTAAGAGGTATACCATATATGCATCCTATTAGTAATCGGACGGATTCGGATACCCCTAAACGAATGTGGATTCAAATTCGAAAGCAAATTTCGATTATCGATGTACGCCCCTAATTGTTATCACTCTTTTTAAAAGAAAACTCGATTTTCCATGCTAAAAGACAATTATCGTTCCATTGTGTATGAAAATTTGAAGACTCCAAAACACAAGGAGAGACATCTTCCAAACTCTATAATGACTTTTTCACACCAAAGAAGTCTTAAAGCGATCACTTTACCCCAAAAAAGAAAAAACGTGTTTGCCCAAATGACCCGCCATTGACTAAGGGGTCATAAAGCGTTTGCCCAAATGACCCGCCACCCACTAAGAAGTCTTAAAAGCATTTGCTTAGATGACCCATCACTCACTAAGGAGTCTAAAAGCTAAGTTCTTCCTTTGGTAGTCTTAAAGCTAAGTTCACATCTTATATTCTTCAAGGAAAGAAATCTAGCAGCAATTAGATGCATTAGTTTCTTTTCTTCTCTTTTTCACTCTCTTTCGTCCATTATTAGTTTGCCTTTTGTCTTATTTGTTCCAATTCATTCATGCCTAGAGGCTTCCAAACTTTTTAAAGACTAGCACAGCAGAGTATATGGCATTACTTGGAATGATCCGGTCATTCTAGTCAATAATGTGTTGATATGTTTTTTCTTAAAGAATCTTCCCAAAAGATCCGTGTGGCACTCACTTACTATCAAGACAGAATTACACTGAGAAGGGAGTGTACTTGGAAATGCAGAAGATTTTAACCACCTTCACCAGCATTGGTCTATCCAACAATTTCTTTATGGGAAAGATCCCAAATGCATTGAGAAATTTAAAAGCATTGAAAGTGCTCAACTTGTGCGGAAATAGCCTACAGGTCAAATTCCATTTTCCATGGGAAATCTAAGTGGACTTGAGTCACTAGATCGATCTATCAAGAAACAAATTCTCTGAAGAAATCCCAATGCAATTGGTAGATCTGACGCTTCTTGAAGTCTTGAATCTATCCTTCAATGACTTAAAGGGAGTTATTCCACAAGGGAACCAATTCAATATGTTTTCAATTGCATTCTATGAGGGAAATGAGGGATTATGTGGTTTTCCTTTAACAAGTGTAGAGTTTTAACTCCCACATCAGCATTCCAATACAAATGATGATGATAATGAAACATGTATGTTTGATTGGAGGTTTGCCTTGGTAAGATATTGCTCTGGTTTAATAATTGGATTGGTTGTTGGAAGAGAGTTATTCTGGAGAAAAAAATAGATATTCTAAGTTCATTTCTAGGTTTATGAAATCCTAGCTGAGAATATGGTCAAGAAAAATCAAATGCCACAATAGGAGGAAATGAATCAATGTCCACAACCTGAATAAATTAGATTCATTACTGCACCACACAAAAAAAGGTTCCCTTTTGTAAAAGTTTTGTAGCTACTATAATCATAAAAGTCAATACAAAATCTCAAAGGGCGTTTTATAAATAAAATTTATGCTCTTATTGGCAAATTTATTTATTTATTTGTTTATTATTTTAAAGTGACATTTCCATTGCCAAGAGTTAAACCCGGGTTTCCTGGGTGAAAAACTAGATATCCTAACTGCGACAACAGATTGGTAATTGTTTGTATTCATTAATTTTTTTTTTTTTTTTCATTTATGCAATGGGAGTATGATGTTTGGCAATGTCCTACTAAGAATTTCTTTGATTTCTTTCCAAAACTCATCATCATCATTATACACGTCAACAAGAATTTCTTTAGATTTCTTCCAAAATGTGAAACTGGATGTATCAATTAAGAACAGCAAAGATAAAGACATTCTGATTGGGCTGAATTAAAACGGGAAAAATTCTTACACGGTGAAAACGCTATCAGAAATGCTTCGGCTGAGACCCTTCTTGAGCCTGATATTTTTCAATTAAGCAAAATTATTAATTATCTGTACCCGCAAAATAAAATTTCTTCGGTGTTCATCAATACTTTCTTTCCACATTTTGGCCTTGGGGGGCCTATCCTCGGGATGTTTAGTTAGAGATTTATGTGTGATTACTTATAAAATTCCAATCAAATAACATCTTGTGGCTGTAGTTTAGTGGTGGGAATTCCACGTTGTGGCCGTGGAGACCTGGGCTCGAATCCCAGCAGCCACAATGCTTCCGACCTTAGCTCAGTTGGTAGAGCGGAGGACTGTAGTTGGAGAATACCTAACAGGTGATCCTTAGGTCGCTGATTCGAATCCGGCAGGTCGGAATTTTTTTCCCTCAAAGACAATACATTTTTTTTTTCTTTTTCCAGTGTGGTCTTTAAGGTAATTGATGTACCCTACTACCTTAGCTTAGTTGGTAGAGTGGAGTTCTTTAGTTGGAGGATTAGGTGATCCTTTCCCTCAAAGACAATACATTTTTTTTTTCCTTTTCCAGTGTGGTCTTTAAGGTAATTGATGTACCCTACTACCTTAGCTTAGTTGGTAGAGTGGAGTTCTTTAGTTGGAGGATTAGGTGATCCTTAGGTCGTTGGTTCGAATCCGGCAGATAGGAATTTTTTTCCCTCAAAGACCAATACATTTATTTTCTTCTTTTCAGTGTGGTAGTTGTTATATATAATTTAAATATGAGGCAAAGTTTCACCCATGGCCCCAAATTGCAATACAATTGAAAGATGAAGATCTTTAGCCAATCCGGAGACCTTGATGTTCCAATCGAGCAAACCACAGATGAAGGAGGTTGAGTCACACCTTGAGTGTTGTCTTTAAGGTAATTGATGCACCCGACTACCAAGGGTTCTTCGCACCACCACCTCCAAGATAAAGTAACCTCCAACTAGAAGATGAGGTAGTTCTTCTACTCCCTTCAAGGAGCCAAAAGCTAGAGCACAACACTTAGACAAATTCAAAGGAAGAAACTATTAAAATAAGTAACAAATAATACAAGTGTGAGGAGTGTCTCTATTACACACCACATGCAAGAAAGGGGTTTGCTTTATATAGACCCAAACCACACCTTACACCCCTTGAGATTCTCAAGGCAATGAATTGGGTCATTAAATCACAATGACTCACCTCATCATAAGGGGGTTAATCAATTCCCTACTAATAGAGAATCAATGGGCTTGTCCCTTCTCCACTAATGAGAATAAACCACCTTGACCTAACCTCCCCATTAAATGGAGAATTAACTCTCATATTCACCACTTTTGTATGAGTTGGATTTAATCCATTCATTAACCTTAACCACACTCATGGTAATGACCATGAATGGTCATGAAGTTTAAATGAGAATTGAAGGTTAATAATTAGAATTTGAGTAAATTCCACCCTACAAGTAAGCCCATCTCATCACCATGATCAAGACCTTTAAGACCCATGATTAATGTCATGAAGAGCCTCATAACCAAGGTCATGAAGGGCCTCCTTTACCCATGGGTGCCTCATTACCACCCCTACTTCATGGGTCCCACACACTAACAAAACAATAAAATAAAAAAAGTGCAAAACTAATTTTCAAACTTAATATAGATTTTAATAAAAAACCTAACAATCCCCCACAAGTTTCAAAATTACAAAAAAGGACACGTGTTGTGACTGTATTAGACAGTAAAGGACACATCACTGTAGGTGTCTTCGGGACTTGAACCTACACTAGGTCTAATGAGTTGCGCTATAAAGTACGTGTATAGTTGAACACCTTGAACCTTTCCTCATTAGCATAGCTAACCGTCCCATCATCCATATCTTAAAGGTCGACTTTTGGAGCTACCCTTTATATAACACATTGGACTTTTGAACCGGCCATGTCCCTTATCTTGGATTCATGAATGTTTAGAGAACTCGCCTATAAGTTTTCATTGGCGGCAGCCAAACCCCCTACATCCACTTAGGTTAGTCTCTGATGTGCACTACAACTAACACGCCCCACATTTGCCCTATTAGATAGCATGTCCATCAAGAGCGGACCTATGAAGGGGCTGAGGGGGGCCATGCCCCCCCCCCCCGGATTTTTTAAAATTGGATGCATATTCCCTTAATTCTTTTAATTTTTCCAGTTTTTTCTCTTCCCACATGTGAAATGTCACTATTTGCCCCCCCCCCAATATTGAGAACAATTTTTAAAAGTAAAATGATGGGTATAAATGTCATTCCTAATAAAAAATTAATTCATCAATCCCTATTTATTTCCCCCTCTCTTCTCTCTCATCTTTTCTTCCTATTATTCTCTTCTATTTCTATAAACGTAGGTTAAAGGAAATTTTTGAAATTTTTTATTAGGTATTCAAAAATCAAAATGTTATTTTTAATTAGAAACTAACTCTGCAATCCCTATTGATTCTCCTATTTCCTCTCCCCTCTATCCTCTTTTCTTCCTATTTATTCTCTTCCCTTTCTATAAGCGTGGCTTTCTCTTCCATACTATTGACTGCTCATGAAATATAAACATGGAAAACAGAATAAAAAAATAAGGATTTTAATCAATGTTATACAACCTAACTTTGAATTCGTATTTATCTTAAACTTCAAGGTCATTAGTTAATTGATGTCTATAACAATAGATGTTTTATTTTCTTAATCCAAATAAACTTAAAATTGTTGTTTCATTTTTATCATCTAATGCTTAGGGATTCCTTTGAATTTGTCTTTGTTTTTTTATATTATTTTCTTTGGTGTTCTTTTTTGACAATACTCTTTTTAATGTATGACAATTTCAGCTTTGAAACTACAAAAAACTTTATAAAGAATGTTTTACTTACAAAGCTATATCGAATAACAAATTAGAATTTAGCTATATCAAATTTCTTAAATTGTATGTTAGGTTCTCATTTCTTTGATTGAACTCCACCTCATCATAGAGAATTTAAACTTCAAACCACCTTTCTATAGAGAATTTGATTTGGTGTAAAGAAGCTGCTTATTCTTTTAGTTGTTATTGTATGTAATAAGCACTACCTTTTTAAACTTGCCAATCCTTAAGTCACTGGTTCGTCAATTAGTATTGGCTTTATCATATGCACAATCAAGTAATCATCTTTTGCACTTGACGGAATTTCAACACCATAATTCATGCCCCAACTAATTACTTGATGCATTAAAATGAAATGGCATGTTTAAATCATTACCAATATAAAAACAATAAAAAACTTCATTTGAAACAATTGATGTACATGCGTGTACAGTAATCTTCTTTTCTATTTCAGCGATCTATTGTTTCAAATGATCAATTCATAATCCATCGGCAAATAGTAGAAAGACGGATCCACATTAAAAACAAAAATTTCAATTGGGTGCTTTGACACTCTAGCAATTAATTTCTCTTGCCATTTAGTCATTTTATTTTTGTTTTTAATTAATTCAAACTTATTTTTGGCATCGATTACATTATATCTCATGATTGGATTTAATTACACATTTAACTAAAATGTCGTATTTAATGTGCACTGTAGTTTGAGGGGATGCTCAACACTGATTTAGCGCGCCTATCAATCTCTTTTCTTGAAGAATCTGTTTTGCATGCCATTTTTCCTCATTATTTCTAAATGTGTATATACACAAGTAAGAAGAAGACGAGAAACAGATTAGTAAGCGGGACAAAAATTAATACGATTTCACAAAGGTTACTTTTGTTTCACATTAACTCATTAGGCATTCCCTTACCCCAAAAAAAAAAAAAAATCATTAGGCATTCCTTCCTCCAATGTTTGGACCGGTCAAATTGTCGGATCATAGGTCCTAAAAATTCAACTTCAAGAGTTGATTAAATTATAAAAGATCAATACATCATAAGTAAGAATTCAAATTTAAATCTGCTTAAGCCTTGTCTTTCTCATGCATTTGCCTCTCATGTTATGAGGGATTAGCTTCAAAAGGAATTAGAAAATTTTCATTAGAAATACGAACATTTACTCGATGCTAGTGGTCATTAGAAGATCTAGACTTGGAACTAACTTAACTACCAACAACAACTTCTTGAATTAAAAGACTGACTGATAACAAAAGACTCCTAAACTAACTAAACACAAATTCTAAAAAAAAAAAACAAACTCTTAAAAAATAAGAACCCTTCTTGCAAAAGAGTCTTACTGTTGGTGCTAAATTTGCTGGAGGCTTTGAACCGTAATCTTCGCACCAAATCGCTCAAATATGGATCGATCTGGTTTGCTTCATAGTGAATCAATCTCTCGTTCCTGGAAAATAAAACACCTGTGAGAAATGGAGCCGATCGTCTTGATCGGCGTCGTGTCTCCGACGGTCTAGTCAGAAATGAAGACAATGCTCCTGAGCTCGAAGGAGCTTCTGAGGTGCTCTAATGGTGTTGAATCAGAAAAGTACTGGTGTTTAGATTGATCTGAGAGACTTACTTTTGACGAGTTCATCATCCCTTTTAGTTATAAATTTCCCGCCTATCTTGCTTTTAACTGTGATCGTCGGATAGTAACATAGGGTTGAATGGCTATGATTTGGCCTTCCTCCAAGTTCTTGGGCGGACCCATAGATTGCTTTACTTGATAATTAAAACCAACCGAATTGTCATAAGATTGGAATGAACCGGCCTGGACTGGGATCAGGATATTTTAGTCACAACACGAGCCCCCAAGCCTGTTGATCAGGTCGAACTTATATGAGACTGCTGGTCAGGCGGCTTGAATCTTTCTTTCAAATAATATCAGAATGTTGTGTTTGTCGCAATCTCGTAGATTTCATCAGAATCGTCCAACTAGAATAAAAATTTCCTCTTTAAATGTTGACTCTTGGTATCCCCTGTTAGTCTTTCCAAAATTTCTTCCACGTGGTAGAACTTCACTGGATCAATATCCTACAATTTTTCCCAAGCAATTATGATTTTCAAAATTGCAGCCTCAGGTTCCCAAGTCATCATTAACTTGAGCATTGATCCATGGTCCATTTCTTATATAAAATTGTAATTTTCTCGGAAATCAAGCCATTCCTCGTAATCATAAAGTTACTTTGCTCAGCCCCCAAATCATCCTCTGAGACCAGCCGAAATCTTTATCTTGTCAGACCTTTTATAAATATAACTTTTTGTCTTCCTTGACGTTATCCTTCTTTGCACCATTTGATCATAAATTCTGTCTCTTTCTAGCGTACGGTTACCACATCCTTTCCAACTCCTTTTAATATTGTCCTCGTGTCCAACCGTAATGCCTCTAAATCCACCGATTGACTCCACGCGTCGATTACAAGTAGCTACGTCCGTCAATCTTGAAACATCGTATATTTCCCTCCACTTTTCAAGGAAACTCCTCACTTTATCTCTTATATTTATTCACCTTCTACTATCTATTCTCGCCCGTACCCTGTCTGCATTCTGTGAAAATACAACATATTCATCCGCCATCTCCGTTGTTCTTCCTGCTTCCACCTTCATTCTGCAAATCTTCACTCCCTACCTTTCCTTCTTCGCCATGGACCCTTCAACTAATCTTCCTGCATCTCACACTTCTGAGCGACCCACTATTCCTTCGAGTGCCAACCAACCAGAGAAAACCCTAGGTATCATCTCCCCCGATCAGGTTTCCTTAGACTGGAAACCCACTCCTTACGCTCACGATGAAGCCATTGTTCCTTACACACCTGTGGACATGTCTAAGGAAAAGAAAGACCCACGATACGCTGGTCCAGAATGGTACCCAACCAAGGTAAAGAAATCTCACCTGCTGTCTTTCTTAGAAGATTATCACTTTCCCTTCGATGCCAAGGTATGGGTCCCTGAACCTTCTGAACGTCCATTCAGTGTTGAACCTAGGGTCATTACTATTTATCTTGACCACCTTGAGTCTGGTTTTAGAGTTCCTCTTGTCCCGATAGTCCAATCCCTGCTTGACTACTACCATGTCTGCCCTTGTCAGCTTACTCCAAACAGTTGGAGATTAGTGTACTGCTTTTTTGCTTTCATTCACAAAATGAAGCGTCTCCCCTCTGTAGAACTTTTCAGAAATTACTACACTTTGAAGGTATCCCGCGAACGCGGTTACATTCATTTTGCCAGAAGAACCTGTATTGCAAGTGAACTGGGTCAAGATACCCGAATTTTCACCGACTCCTCCATTCCTCATGACAAGAAATAGTGGCGAGAGAAATACTTTTTCTGTGCCATACCCAGTCCAAACTATCATTCCCGATGGTGCCTGCATTCCTTGAATTCTCTTCTTCCTCTGAACAAGCGTCCTGAACTCAACGAATATGATCGAGAGACTTGGGACTTGATTTCCACCGGAATACCGATTGATGCGGCTGACCTGAAAACCGATGCAGGTCTGGCCAACCATGGTCTTTTTCCAGGTAAATAACAATGATGATGATGACGATTTTTTTTTTGACCTTCTTTTCTCTCTCTCTCTCTCTCTTTATATATACATAAATATAGGAACTGTTGTTCATCAAGTCCCCAGCATCTCTGAACTTCGAATTTTTGATCTCAAGAATTTAAGGCATCCGGATTCTGAGAGTTCTTCAGGAGATGCCAATGATGAAGATGATGTGGACTCTGAAAAAGAAGAAACTGCCAGCTCTGGTTATAGCTACTCCTCTAATGATGATGATGATGGGTCTCCTCCGGAAGGTGACAAGAATGCTGCCATTTACTACGATCCTCCAGTTGACCCTCCTGTTTAAGAACATATTCTTCCTTGCTTTTGATATACCTTTTTATTAACCTTTTGATGTAATGGTTGTGACTCTGTTGATCTTCCTGATTTTTTCCCTTTTTGATCAATGGAGTTTCCCTTTCTTTTCTTTTTCTTTTTTTTTTCCTTGTAACTTTGATTAAACAATATTTTGAAGTGAATCTTAGCAATCTTTGACCTGCCACACATCTGATCAGGTGCTATATTGCTTAGATAATAGTTGAAAAGAGTCTTGATAACTTTGAGTAGAATCTTCAATATAACCTGTAGTTTCAAGAAATCCTCTTGACCAGCTTCTGTGACTATGATCAGTTGGGCTGCCTCGGAAGGCTGGCTACTTGAGCCTGACTTACGGAAAGTTGGGACCATCCTCGGAAGGAATGATCCTTGATTAAGCTAGCATGACCCTGTTCCCCGAAAGGCTGGCTACTTGAGCCTGACTTTTGGAAAGTCGGGACCACCCTCAGAAGGAATGATCCGTGATCAGCTTTGGAAAGCATGACCAGGCCTCAGAAGGCTGTCTACTTGAGCCTGACTTACGGAAAGTTGGGACCACCCTTGGAAGGAATGATCCGTGATCAGCTTCGGAAAGCATGACAAGGCCTCGGAAGGCTGGCTACTTGAGCCTGACTTACGGAAAGTCGGGACCACTCTCGGAAGGAATGATCCGTGATCCGCTAGCATAATCAGGCCTCGGAAGGCTGGCTTACTAGAGCCTGACTTCGGAAAGCCAAGATCACCCTCGGAAGGAATGATCCAGGATCAGCTTTAGAAAGCATGATCAGAAAATTGGTTCGATGAAAAAGACCTTTTGCACAATTTGTAGAAGAATCTTTTGGTGACAATGGTTGATAGAAATAATTTCTTCAAAAATATCAGAAAATTCTGCTCCCTTTCTATTGATAATACTTCTTGAGGTGAATTACATTCCATGGTCGCCTTAAACAACTTCCTTGAACATCTTTGAGCCAATATGTGTTTTTGCTCACAGTCTTTGTTATCACATATGGTCCTTCCCAGTTTGCGGAGAGCTTTCCACAATTTCTCGGGTCTGATGCTGATTTTTCCCTCAAGACCAAATCTCCAACTTTAAAAGATTTAGGCCACGACACGAGCATTATAGTATGCTGTTGTTCTCCTCTGGTACTCTATATTTCAATACAGAGCCTTCTCCCTAACTTCATCCAAAAACTCTAGATTCACCCTCAGTCCCTCTTCGTTAGTTACTAGATCGAACCTCTCTGATCTATCTGACCCAACCATTACCTCTATTGGAGCCAAGGCTTCAGATCCATTTGCCAACTTAAAAGGTGTTTCTCCCGTTGGTGCTCTGACTGTAGTTCTATATGCCCATAACACATGAGGTAACTCATCAACCCATAGGTTGTTTGCTTCATCCAGCCTTCTTTTGATTCCCTGTAAGAGAGTTCTGTTAGTTATCTCAATCTGACCATTGCATTGAGGATATGCCATAGAAGAGTTTTTGTATTCGATGTGGTAATCTGCGCAGAATTCCTTGAATCTTTCATTGTCAAACTGAGTTCCGTGATCTGTTAATAAGACTTTTGGCAGAACATATCTGAAGATGACCTTATTTCTAAAAAACTTCTCAATTTGATTTGTCCTAGTTGTGGCTAAAGCTTTTGCCTCCACCCACTTTGTAAAATAATCAATTGCAGCTATCACAAATTTTCTTCCTCCAGATGCAACAGGAAATGGACCAAGTAAATCCATCCCCCACATTGCAAATGGAATGGGATTGAGAATTGATGTCAGTTGTTCTGCTGGTTGTTTTTGGATTGGAGCATGAATTTGGCACTGATGGCATCTCCTTACATATTCAGTTGCTTCAGCTTGCATCCGTGGCCAATAGAACCCTTGCCTCAAAATTTTATAGGCCAAAGCTTTTCCACCTAGATGACTCCCACAGATTCCCTCATGAACCTCTGCTAAAGCATATTATGCATCGGATGGTCCTAAACACTTCAAAAGTGGCCCCAAAGTTGTTCTTTTATACAATAGTTCATTCTTTAGAATAAACTTTGCAGCTCTTCTTTTCAACGTTCTAGCTTTTTCGCTATCCTCAGGAAGAAAATCTTCTTTAAGGTATTGTATAATGGGGTCCATCCAAGACACTTCTGTATCAATTTCCATTATCTCTGGCTCCAAATGTGCCGGAATATCCAGCTCTTAGATATATACATCTTGTGGTAGAGAAGTAAATTTTGCAGATGTTAACTTCACCAGAGAATCTGCCATCGTGTTTTGATTTTTGGGTACTCTCATAATTGAGAATTGTTGGAACCACACCTTACAATCCAGTGCCTTCTTAAGATAACTGATCATCCTGTCATCCTTTGCTTCATATACTCCTGTAATTTGGCTGACCACCAAGAATCACTTTTAATTGAATTAATTCACTAAGCTTCATTTATTTTGAATTAAAGAAATGGGCAAAATCCAAGTCGATTTGGTTTCCCACATTCACTAAACTTCATTTATTTTGAAAATATTTTAGGTGATATTCAGTTTTCAATTTGAGTTGAATTAGATTTTCCTTCCTCTTCGGTTTCTATTTGAGTTATATTCAATCATTCTTTCTTTATTTGGTGGTTTTTTTTTTAGAATAAAATGGATTATAGTTATTTTTTTCTCCCGAGTTAATTAAGGATACTACTGTAACTTGACAAAAGGGTATAAGGGTATTTTGGGGTTTTTGAGAAAATATAAAGATGCCACATCATCAGTAAACTAACGGAACTTAATAGTAGGGGGCAATAGTAATTGTAGACAAAGTTAAAGGTTGGATTAGTAATTTTGAAAAGTACAGGGGATACAATAGTAATAAAATCAAAGTACAGGGGGACAATAGTAATTATCCCTTTTTTTGATCTATTAGGCATCCATTTTAACACATAAGAGTTCTGACCGCAATCAACTTCCATGATGTTTGGGATAAGTTTTGCAGTTGGGTAAAAGATCCTTACTTTGTAGAATCCCAATCGAATTCTACAATTTGAACCCTGATCGGACTCTACAATCACTATACAGGAAAGCTACCTAAATATCTATATAAACCGAACAGATGGTTGTGGCAACAGAATTAGCAGTCTGACACCCTAAGGATATGACAGAAGACTTAGGCATGATTAAACCTTTCTAACAACTTGTTCACTTCACTGGCTGGAATTGCCATTACCTAATCACTCCTGCAACATGCATGATGACATTAAATCTTAACTCTTAACATGCTACAAGAGTGCCACTCATCAATTTCGGGCTCTCCCCAAACATGCAGTCAACTTCCCGTCTTGCTGAAATCACCACTTTCTTTTCAATCTGCAAGGGAAGCAACGTTCATATCTTGGATTTGTCCAACAAACAATTGAATGGCAACATTTGAACGTGCCTCAGGAAATCTTATTACAATTGTAGGTCTATCCAATATGTTACCACCATATTATCTTAAATTTAACCATGACTAGTTCTACCTCATCCGTCTTACTCCCCATAGGTTTAACCATCTTAATTTTAATTTTGATAATTCTTCTTTCTTAGGGCCTGTTTGGATATCTGAATCCAAGGATTCGAAATTTCTGGATTTATGAATCAAACATTTATACCTATTTGGTTGTAAAACATCATTGGATTCATGAAATCCCACATTTTTTTTTGCCTAAAAACGTGAATTAAGTCATTCTTGGATGTTGGGTGGAATCCATAATTAAGTATAAAAGGAATGAAATTTACGGATTCACTCGGGGTAACTCGACGGAACTTTATGAACTTCGATAGATTTGAGGCTAACCAAACAGTTAATTTTTTTTGAACCATAAATCTATAGATATGAAATCTATAAATATAAAATTCTATTTCATTTCAAATGCATGGATTCATGTAACAAAATAGCCCCTTATGCTTTTATCTCCCCGTTTTCCTTGACATCCACGGATCCACCATAGAAGTGTTAATTAGGGACCAAAAACTAGGAGAAGACTGGGGAAATTTATAACTTTATCCAAGAAAATATAAGTAAATCCATTGTTATCACACTTTTTAAAAGAAAAGTCGATTTTCCATTTTAAAAGACAATTAATCACCGTTCCATTGCGTATGGAAATTTGAAAACTCTAAACCACCTGGAGAGGCATCTTTCCAAACTCTATAATGACTTTCTCATACAAAAGAAGTCTTAAAGTGTTTGCTTCACCAAAAAGGCGTCTTTGCCAAGATGACCCATCACTGACTAAGGAGTCATAAAGCGTTTGCCCAAATGACCCGCAACACACTAACAAGTCTTAAAGCATTTGCTTAGATAACCCATCACTCACTAAGGAGTCTTAAAGTTAATTAAGTTCTTTCTTTCGGTAGTCTTAAAGCTAAGTTTACATCTTATAATCTTCAAGATTTGACTCTTAGCCTCACCCCCATAAGACCCATCATGCAGTTAAGGTCAAGGAAAGAAAGCTAGCTAGCAGCAACTAGATGCATTAGTTTCTTTTCTTCTCTTTTTCACTCTCTTTCGTCCATTATTAGTTTGTCTTTTGTCTAGCTTATTTGTTCCAAAAATTCATACACGCCTACAGGAACATTTTTGGTTGATCCCAAACTGAACTGATATTGAATTAAGAGAGGCAGCTTGGATAACTCAGCTGTAGAATTCCCTCAGCTTCATTGGAGTTGAGACAATTTGGGTGGAATGACAATAGTGATTAAAACAAATTTGAAAGCTCCAAATGGTCCCCTCGGGGAACATTATAAGAAATTATACAGCAGAGTAGATGGCATTGATTTGTAGAAAAAATACTTCTGGGGCTTTCACTCCCAAAGATCCGTAAGGCACTCACAATCATGGGACCTCCATGGAAAAAAAACTTTATCATGCCCGTAAATAACGTTTCTATTAGGATCCTTCTTAGAGATTGTCTCATGCATGGTTTTGTCTATAAATAAGCAGCAAGAAGAACTCCTTCATGCATCAGTCATCTAACATTTACAAAACTTATACCTTTTCTAGTTCCTTTGAAGAAATTTATAAGGCAAGCATGTGCTGGCAACTGCTTTTCTTACTAGTGCTGTTTCAGGCTTGTTTCCTTTCTCTCTTCTCCTTCTCCTTCTCCTTCTTCTTATTTATGTCTTCATGATGAGCACTCTGCTTTGTTGCAATTTAAGCAAAAGCACTACCATGTCTCTATAAACTATCCTACATCTCTCAACTCGTGGAAGCCAAATACTGATTGCTGCTTCTGGGAAGGCATCTCTTGCGATGGCACTACTGGTCATGTAGTTGGCCTTGCTCTCTTCAATTCGTCGCTCCATGGTTCCATCCATTCCAATAGTACCCTCTTCAATCTCCTTCAACTTCAAATGCTTGACATCTCAAGGAACAGTTTTGAACACTTTGCACCATCAGGCTTTGTAAGACTCTCTGGATTATGGCATCTCAACCTCTCAGCTAACTCTTTTTCAGGACAATTCCCATCTGAAATCTCAAATCTTACCAATTTGGTTTCTCTTGATCTTTCTTCGAATAACTTTCTGGGCCAAATCCCATCTGAAATCTCAAATCTAACCAAGTTGGTTTCCCTTGATCTTTCTGCTAACTACTTTCTGGGCCAAATCCCATCTGAAATCTCAAATCTCACCAAGTTGGTTTCTCTTGACCTTTCTTGGAATGAATTTCAACTTGAAATCCCAAATCTGAGGGCATTTGTCCAAACTTTAACCATGTTAAGAGAACTCCGTCTTGATCAGGTGAATTTGTCGGCTCAAATAAATAGGGATTGGTGTCATCACTTATTATCTGCACTCCCTAACCTTCATGTTTTGTCATTGACTGATTGTTCACTTACAGGTCCCTTGGATGCATCGATCTCGAGCTTTCATTCACTGACAGAGCTACATCTTGAGTCCAATGAGAATCTCGTTTCCAAGATACCAAGTTCTTGGATGAACCTTACTTCTCTCACTGTCCTTAATCTTCATGGTTGTGGGTTCTATGGAGACTTTCCAAGTAGTGTTTTTCTTCTACCTAAGTTGAGTTACATAGACTTATCTTTTAATCCACTTCTCTCAGGGCACTTGCCTGAATTCCCTCAAATAAACGCTAGTCTTCAATATCTGTATGTTGAATGGACAAAATTCCAAGGGAGGTTGCCAAGTTCGATTGGGAACCTCAAGTTCTTGAAGGATTTATATCTTGATCATTGTAACTTATCAGGACCAATCCCTCCATCCATTAGTAATCTAACCCATCTTGAGGGACTATTGTTGAACAACAATTTGCTCCAAGGGCCCATCCATTTTTCTCTGTTTTATCTCCCATCAATGTATCAGTTGGACTTGTCCTTTAACCAATTCAATGAGATCGTAAATGAGCCTCCTCCTATTTACAACATCTCCTCTCCTTTCTCTAATCTACTAGTGCCACAAATTTTATTAAGTGACAACCATTTGAGAGCAGAAGACCTGATGAGTTTGATTTCTAAGATCAAAGGAACAATTGAAGTCCTTGACCTTTCATTCAATGATTTTGGCAACCTAGGACAAGATATAAATCTTTCTTATGATGGTTTTCCAAGCAGTAATCATAGTGGTGACATCAACTTTTCCAATGCTAAATCTTTGGCCATAAATTTGAGATCTTGCAACATTAGTATTCCCAGAAATTCCTCGGAATCAAGAGCTAGAACTCTAGACCTTTCCTATAATAGAATTAGTAAATTCCCAGAAAATTTCCTCAAGAATCAGGAGCTAGAACTTCTAGACCTTTCCTATAATAGAATTAGTAAGTTCCCAAAGTTCCTTAAGGATCTCAAGGAAGTGAACAGTCTACTTATTGGTGCCAACATAATTGGTGGTGAGATACCCAAATGGATATGGCTACAGAGTTGTAGAGAGTTGAACCTTTCTAACAACAAGTTCACAGGTCTGGAATTGCCATTACCTGATCACTCCTTCAATACATTAGAAATACTTGATCTTCACTCAAACATGATGCAAGAATGTCAGTCATCTTCTCCATGCTCTCCCCAAACATTTGATGAGTATGACAGGGAGGTTGTATCCCATATCTTAGGGAATCTCACTTCCTTTTTCTTTGAAACCACCTATTTCTTCTCAATTTCAAACAACAAATTAACTGGAAAAATCCCTTCCTCAATCTGCAAGGGTAGCAATCTTGAGGTCTTGGATTTGTCGAACAACCAATTGAGTGGCAACATTCCAACATGCCTCAGCAATAGCAATTTGGGTGTGATAAATTTGCAAAGGAACCAATTACATGGGCCCATTCCTCATGATTTCAAAGATGGCTGCAATCTGCATACACTGAAACTCAATAAAAACAATCTCCAAGGAGACGTTCCAAGGTCATTAAGCAACTGCAAGTCACTCACGGGTATTGGATATTTCAGACAACCGGTTGAGTGGTACTTTTCCTCATTGGTTGGAAAATCTCATTGAATTGCAGGTTCTAGTTCTAAGGTCCAACAAATTTGGTGGTTCCATTGCTCAACTTTGTCCAAGCTCATTCTCCTCCCTTCCCAAGCCTTCATGTCATTGATCTCTCTTTCAATAATTTTACGGGAGATTTACCATTGCAATACATTCTTCATTGGACGGTAATGATGTGTAACAGGTATCTATATGACTTGTATTACCATGGTGCAAATAATTCTGCATACTATCAAGACACAATTGTGATTACTGAGAAGGGAACAGAGCTGAACATGCAGAGAATTTTAATTGCCTTCACCGCCATTGATCTATCTAGCAACTTCTTTGTAGGAAAGATCCCGGATGCATTGGGAAACTTGAAAGCACTCAATGTGTTAAACTTGTCTGGAAATAGCCTAACAGGACAAATTCCATTTACGATGGGAAATTTAAGTGGTCTTGAGTCACTAGACCTTTCCAGAAACAAACTCTCTGGAGAAATCCCAATGCAATTGGTAAGTTTGACATTCCTTGAAGTCTTGGATCTATCTTACAACAACTTAATAGGAATTATTCCACAAGGGAGCCAATTCAACACTTTTTCAAATGCTTCCTATGCGGGAAATGCGAGGATTATGTGGTTTTCCTTTGACAAAGAAGTGCGGAGTTTTACCTCCCGCATCGACAATCCAAAAAGGAGATGATGATGATGATTATGATGATGAAACATGTTTGTTCGATTGGAGGTTTGCTTTGGCGAGGATATTGTGCCGGTGTTATAGTTGGATTGGTTGTTGGACGAGAGTTATTTTGGAGAAAAAACAGATGTTTTGAGTTCATTTCTAGGCTTGTGGTGTCCAAGCAGAGGAAAGGGTCTAGCAAAACCAAATGCCAGAATAGAGAGAAATGAATCCATATCCACAATGAAATTTCCTATATTTGCTTTCGTAATTTTGTTCTTTTATTATGTTTGTACGCTTATGTGTACTTGTCTTTGGGTTGAGTCAGATGTTGAGCCCCCTTTAAATGTATCTATATTTAATATTTTCTACGGGAAAATTTTAGAGACACCCTTAGATATATAATGAAAAGCACAAAAAACCCAAGTGTATGCTAAATTGACATAAACACCCGAAAATATTACCTTAAATTGCACTAGATTACACTATGCAATATATTACATTAAGAGTCATCATTTTTTATCTTGTAAAATTCCAAAAATCCCCTTCATATCATGGAAGGGTAACGTCCTAACGTGTTTCATATCGATTCAATCTCCCCTAGCTTCTCGAGTCCGAATCACATCCCTTGATGCTTCTTCACCACAAAACTCGGTGGGGTCTATGTTGAACCCCACTAGGGTCACTACGAAATTTATTTATTATTATTCAGATGTGAGTACCACCCCCATTTTGTTGTGAAGAAGCTTGGGGGAGAAGTTTGTGCTACCCGACCGGGAAATGATCCACTATATTCCCTTGTTTGCCTCGAGTGAGCTCTCTCTTGTTGCAAGTCTGCCTGGATTATGTGCAGCGTGGCTCTTCGCTTCACTTTGGAAAAAAATGAATTTCTATCAATTTATTTGAGAGGATAAAGAGCCTCCTCAGTGCCTTCCCCCTCCAACCATCTCAGGTCTTATTTCATATCTTGTCTCTTTTTTGTTTTTTTTTTTAGTTAGTTCCTTTCTGCAATTTCTTTTATTTGCCAAACCAAGAAACTATATATATAAACACACATCCATTGTTTCATAGCAAAATTAGTAAACCCTGAATGTATACAGAGTTGGTGTCTAATGAAGGAGCTATTTTCAGACCATTATGTTGGTGCAACCTAGAGGGGGGTGATTAGGTTGCAACTAGTGGATTGTCCCAATTTTTTGGTTTGTGCAAAAATACAAGGTAAATTGAGAATTCAAATGAATTTAAACAATGACAAGCAATCACAACACAAGATTTATAGTGGTTCGACTTTACAAGTCTACGTCCACTCCTCTCTTGGCCTCAAGAGAGATTTCCACTAATGATTCTCTTTCAATACAATGGGTAGAGATCAAACCCTTACAATAATCTTTGTTTAGCAAGTAGGGCAAGAGCACCCGTTAACAATCTTTGTTTACGGGCAAGAGCACCCAAGCAATCTTTGTTCACGGGCAAGAGCACCCAAGCAATCTTTGTTCATAGGCAAGAGCACCCAAAGACCATTTCTAATCTACCTAGACTAGAATTGAAACAATTACAAAGGAAGGATGTTACCTTACAAGAGGTGTGACACTTTATCTCTTGTGTGAATGTGATGCAATGTGAGTTGTATGCTCAAATGGAGTTGTATGCACCACCTACGCCTTCAATCGCTTCAAACTTGACTTTCACAAGCTTACTTTGTACCTTGGTATTGTTCTTCAAGGTTGGGAGAGGGTGAGAGGCAAAGCACAAGGCTTTCTTGCAATTTGAGAGCTTTAGGATCACTTGGGGAGTGGGTGATCAAGTGTGTGTGTTTATACTCTCAAATGAGGTGAATTGGGTTTATATAGAGCACCTTTGAGTGCCAAAACCCCATCCCCAACGGATAGAAAACGGACACATTTTAAGTCCACTTTTCAGCCCAGACAGACGTCCGTCTGAAAAAGAGCCGTTAAACTAGCCGTTATAGGCTGTTTTTACACCAAACGGAATTCCGTCTGGGCAGACGGTCATCCGTCTCAGAAAAGAGCCGTTGCAAACTAGCCATTACTGGCTAAGTCAGGACCAGATGGGCAGCCGTCTGGCTTTCTATTTCTGAGAAACACAAACCAAACGGTCAGCCGTCTACTCAGATGGCTGCCCGTCTGAGCTCTGTTTTGCTGAATTAAGTTGGGGTTTGGACATGGCTTAGGTTTTTGGACTTTTTGGTCAACCCTAAGCATTGTACACCTCACTAATGTGTCCTAGGTCACTCTAGTAATATAAATTACATATAATTGATGCATTTACATGAATGTGTATGTGAGAGTGTCCTAAGCCCTAATTTAGCCTAAGTCTTGATCTTCGACTTGATCTTTGACTTGATTTTGTGCAACGGTCTTCATGTCCATCTTGGCATGGTCATCTTGACTTAGACTTCATGTCCATCTTCATGTCTATCTTGGCATGATCTTGGCTTTGACTTGAGCATATGGCTTTGAATTGGAGTTGGTCCACTTGTTCTCATCTTGAACTAAAACATCATAACTCAATATAGCCATTAGTAATTCATGCTTATTATCATCAAAACCAATAGAGGCTGATGTAGCAAATGCTGACATGGCATTTCCCAACAATCTCCCCCTTTTTGATGATGATAAACACATGAATGATTGGAAGATATGAATGATAATTAATAGCAAATAAAAACTCATTTATATACATGTTATTTACATGTTTTTCCATGGTGAATTCTAATTCATGTTTGTTATCATCAAAACATGGTGAATTCAAGTTTCATGTTTGTTATCATCAAAATCAATGGAAGCCGATGTGGCAAAATGCTGACATGTCATTTTCCAACACATTATTTACAAACCCAAAAAGAGAGAGAAGAAGGTCATATGGCCAATGCCTAACAGGACAAGGTAAAGCCTCGCATAAAGTCTTGTGGTTAGTGATGATCTTGACTAAAGAAAACTTCTCAAACACACCCAATTCATCAGCCGCAATAAGAGCATCCGCCATTGCCGCTTGTAGTTCCGAAGAACCGCTGCTTCTTCTTACCTTTAACAAAACACTAGCTCTTTTAACGTTTAAATAGAAGATAGCCAGCTTCGAGGGTGGCGCCTCCAAGGAAGAAGAAAATATTTCATTCATACTAATTATTTCGCACTTACAACTTATATACTGCTCCCTTCAAAACCCTACAATGCTTCCAGTGCTAACCCTACAATTAATCCCTTACATCCCACTCCTATCTTGATCACAAAACCCCTTCCCACCATTAACTGATCCTTTTCCCCCTTTAAACATAATCCTTCAAATTTGCTCGTGGTTTCCTCTTATGGTGTGGTCTTGTTGCCACTTTGTGGTGGTGCTTTGCTCCTGCTCTTGTTTGTTGCCCATCGTGGCATTCGTGGTCCTGGGTGTGGTCCCCTGAATGTCCCTCTCACTCGCTCACATATCCCCTACACCAACTGAAGGTACGTTCTTCGTAACATTGCCCCCCATTCCGGTGAAACCTTGTCCTCAAGGTTCAGATCACAAGCAAGTTATCGGATTTAAAGACGTCCTCCCAAGTGGTGTCTTCAAGTGGAAAATCAGACCACCTTTGCACCAGAACTTGGTCCCTGACTGGTTCCCTTGATGGACGTGACAATGATTTAGAATATCCAAAGGGAACAGCTAGGTGGTATCTGCCAAAATTGGTGGGGGAAACGACAGAATACTAGTTGTATCACCCACGAATTTCTTGAGCAATGAAACATGGAACACTGGGTGAATTCTAGCTTCGGTTGGGAGGTCTGGCTTGTAGGCAACCTTGCTGGTGCGAGCTATAATTCGAAGTGGCCCAAAGAATTTGCGTCCTAGTTTTTGATGAACGAGTAATGCCACAAAGATTTGCCAATAAGGTCAGAGCTCTACCCATACTAAGTCCCTGTTTGCAAATTTCACATCTAGTTGATGTTTGTCTGCTAAGTATTTCATCCTCTCTTGAGCACTGAGAAAGTTAGAGCGAAGTGTATGGAGCATGGAAGCTCTGGTTTGCACTTCTATATCTACCACTTCATTCTTTGTAGAGACGGGAATCTACTGTGCAAAGGTGGGTCGTGCACACCCACACAATGCCTCAAATGGTGTCATTCCGGTGGTGTTATGGAAGTATGTATTGTACCATAATTCACCAAGAGGAAGGTACTTAGAGTATATGTTGGGTTCATCCGCCACATAACTTCTGAGATATTGCTCCACGCATTTGTTTAAAGCTTCCGTCTAGCCATCTGTTTGTTGGTGGTAGGTGCTCCCCATGGCTAAAGTTGTTCCCTGAAGATGAAATAATTCCTGCTAGAAATTCTTGATGAACAGTGGATCATGATCAGACACTAGTGAATGGGGTATGCCATGCAATCTAATAATTTCATGGAGAAAAATCTCAAAAACATTTTTTCTTGTGATATTTTACTGCCCATTGCACAAAAATGTGCATACTTTGTCAAGCTGTCAACTACCGTTAAGATGGTGGTTTTCCCTTGTGAGTTGGGAAGGGAGGTGATGAAATCTAAAGAAGCATCCTCCTAAACTTTCTCTGGGATGGGCAGGGGCTGGAGGACTCCCTAGGAACAGCTACGATGGATTTCATCTATTGGCAAATAGCGCATTCCCTCATGAAATTGCGCACATCTGAACGGACCCCCATCCAATATGGATTCACTGTACCTGACGGTAGGTTCTGAGAAAGCCTGCATGCCCACAGATTGAAGAGGTGTGGCACTCCTGCAAGAATTGCAACCTCTGGGAGATGTTTCAAGAATCACCAGACGATGGTGGAAAAATAGCAACCCCTATTTTTTTCGAATATCCCTCCACCCCTGTAGGTTTCTCTAGCGAGTCATCCCGTAGTTGGCGGAGTTCAGTATCAACTTCAATTTCTGCTTTTAGATCATCCAAAAATGTTCAGCATCGGCATGGAGAATGTAAAAAGGGATGCCACTAGGTGTAGTTGGCAGGATAGAGCATCAGCTGCAGAGTTCTCCTTTTCGGGTTTATAGACGATGTCGAACGTGAAACCAAGGAGTTTTGAGAGCCAGTGTTGTTGCTTTGGGGTCTGGATGACTTGTGTGGTGAGCTCACACAAGCTTCACTGATTTGTAACAATGGTGAATTGCTGCCCAAGGAGGTATTGTCGCCACCGATTTATAGCCTGAGTTACCGCATACATCTCATGAACATATGTTGAGGCTAGCATCATCTTCGGTGGCAACTTCTTGTTGAAGAATGAGATGTGACGATGATCTTGAGATAACACTGCCCCTATTCCTTCTCCTGACGCGTCAATCTCCACTGTGAAGGGACAGTTGAAGTCTGGAAATGCCAATACCGGTGCCAAATAAGTGTTTGCTGAAGGCTTTCAAAGGCTTTCTGAGTTGCTGGCGTCCACATATAACTTTCCCTTTTTTAATAGTGCCATCAAAGGTGCTGCAACATGAGCATACCAGTGAACAAATCGAAAGTGATTACCCATTAATCTGAGGAAGCCCCTTAACATCATCAAAAATATACCAGCACATACCTCAATTCAGGCCTGAAATATCATTCATTGTTGCTTGAAACGTGGAAGGGAATTTGTTAACCCAAAGGGCATTACGAGAAACTCATAATGTTCATTGTGCATCCGAAAAACGGTCTTGTGTGTGTCCTCTTCCTTAAACCAAATTTGGTGGTAATCGGACCGTAAATCCAGTTTAGAAAAGATCTGGGCCCCATGGAGTTCATCGAGCAGCTTGTCTACCTTCGGGATTGGGAATGTATCCTAGATTGTCACCACATTCAATGCATGGTAGTCAACACAGAATCGCCATGTTCCATCTTTCTTCTTAATTAGTAATACTGGAGATGAGATGCACTAGTACTTGGCTGTATCACCCCAAATTCCAGCATGCCTTTCACTAGACGTTTTGTCACACCCCACCCAGCCGGTTCCGGACACTCCCGAATAACCGTGGGGGCGATACTCTCCACGGGATCTCGATTTGCGGCCAATCTAGAACAACAATTATATAGCATAATCCAAGAGCAAGAATATAAAAGAAACTGAATTTGGGAGTTATTACTAGTCACCCTTAAGATAAGTCAAAGCCAAAATCAGAGTTAAAAGAAAAAGATTGACTTGAGGTTATTACAAC